>NW_017617276.1:0-32166 GCF_001879475.1 Ipomoea nil | reverse complement strand
TTTACACTTTCTAATGTTAGTAAGGGCATTCTTGACCTTTCACCTAGTGTTAGTATTGTAACCTAATCTAGTAGACATCTTCATTCTACCCTTACACTTTCTAAAAATTTAGCTCTACCTTCTCTCTAGAAAGGTGAGTAGCTTTTCCTCCAAGCTAAGTAGAGACCTTGTCAAGACATCAAGAGTTGCTTCAAGATTCAACCTTTCACCTATTTGGGCATCTAGGAGGGTAAGATCTAAGTCTATCTTGTGTTTTTGATTCCATCTTAGGTGTCTTTTTCTTAAAGGTAGGATCTTTATGATCTTTTGGTTTGTTCTTGAAGTGGGTTTGGAAAGTGAACCTTGTGAAGGAGCTTGTTGAGGTGTAAAGTGAAGTCTTTTAGTCTACAAGAGGTAACCATGCTCTACAAAACCTATTTTGCTTACCTATATGTGATTTCTTGGATTCTACTTGTGTTTTGCTATGAAATGTGAGTGTTGATGCATGATCTTGTGAAAATGCATATCTAGAGCTTGTGTTTAGGGTTCTTGTGTGCCATTGCTTGGCATTTCCTATGATTCAAGTCATTTTGTTGCATTGGGTGAGATTTGGCATGTCTTGGACTTGAATTTGAGTTTGGAGAAGAAAATCCGCGAAGTGTTGATTTGTGGTACAGGGTTGTACCCGCGGGCGGACGGTGGGCAGGGGTCCAACCCGTCGCCCACCCGCGGGTACAATGGCGGAGTAGACCTGTACCCGCGGGCGGAACCGCGGGTAGAGGCCTACCCGCGGGTACGTGTGTGGTGATGTTTGGGGATTTGTTACCCGTGATTCTTTTGACTCGGTATTTGGTCTTTTGACTTTCCGATGTTCTTTTGTGGAACTATTTGAGTGTCTTCTTGATGTTTCGTATGCCCCAGAACTATATGGTAGGTATCCATGTAGGGCTTTGGTGTCTTGAATCGTGCTAAGTGTTCAACATTGTGTTTCGTTGAACTGTGATGTGTCTTCTGTGTTCCTCGGAACTACCTTTGGTTTATCCGTTTGATAAGCATGCTGGTTTGGTGTCTAAATGCTAGCATGTGTGTTGTTTGTACCTTCCGATTGGTTGATGATAACTTGTGTTATTCATCGTTGTTGTTGTGGGCTGTGACCCATTCCTTGATTGAGTGTGTTTCATACCTTCGTTGTGATCCGTTGATTGATTCTGGTTGAAGTGTGATACGTGTGTGGCTTTTCCTGGATTGCACGATTTGTGGTATGGGACACTAGTCACCAAGGTATTGCAGCGGTCCTCGTGGCGGCCATGATGCGTTTATGGAGTTGTCACCTTTGTGTAAGGTTCACGTGTTTTGGGAGAGGCATGTGTTGCCGTGTGTGTGATCGGTACCCTCGTGTACTATGAAATCGGTGGTTCTGTTGGAGAGGGGACGACGGTCCTCGGAGGAATAAGGTTGGACTTGGTGTACAGGGGTCCTGGAGGTAAAGGTTGGAACTAGACATAAGGTTGGGGGTAGCCATAAGGTTGGAACCGGGCATAAGGAAGGCATATCAACTCGTGACGTGTGATATCACGAGGGCTTGTATAGCCGTGGTTGTGTGTTCTCTTCTTGTGACGTGTGTTGTCACAAAGGCATGTGTGGTTGGGCATGTGTTGCCATTTGTCATGTCTTTGTCCTTGTGTTGTGATATCCTTTGTGGTTTGGGATGTGTTCCCGTGTCCTTGTTGAGAGTATTGAGTCTTGTGTTGACTATTGCTCTCGGTTTTGTACTTATATACTTATGTATTCCGTTTCGAAAATGGCTTTATAACTTATATCTATCTATGTATGATATTTCAAATGTATTGGTGGGTTACTAGAATTTTTCGCTGACCGAGCGTCATCCCATGTTTATTTGTGTTCTTACAGATGATGTCTAGACGAGAACGGAGTCTAGTGCCCGATAGTATAGTACCTTTTTATTGGCTTTACGGCCTGTGAGCCGATGTAGTGATAGACTTATGAGTTTGGGATAGTTGGATACCATGCAGATTTGGCCATAGCGTTTATCATTGTTGGTAAACGTGGCATAACACCCCTGTTTTGGATTTACTTTTATCCAGTTACCTTTTTACCTTCCGCTATGTGGGCATGTGTTAAGGCTTTTTATATAGCATGTTTGGGGGGGGGGGTGTTACAGTTGGTATCAGAGCCTAGGTTTGAACCTAGGAAGAGTTAAGTCTAGACTTTCTAAGCGACCTTAAGAAGCTAAGTGCTAGGCTTAGGACTCTAGGTTGCGCGGTGAGCTGTGTGTTGCTTTCTGTTCTTTGCTTGTTTGCTATCTTTGGTAACCGTAATGTTGTTGTAGAAGTTGCGATGCCTCCTTGTCCCCGAGCACGCACCCCGGAGACCCCGACCAACGAGCAGCTCGCTCAGAATCTCTACCAGTTGACACAGACCATGCAGACGCTCAGTGAAGCTTTGTTGAACAACAATCACGTTGTGCTGCCTCCTCCCCCTGCTGGGCACCGTGATGTAGGTCGTTTGGTGTCGGGACATCGACCACCAACCTTCGCCGGCGAGGAAGACCCGGTAGTCTTAGAAGAATGGCTACGGGTGTTTGACAAGATCTTTACCGTTGTGGGTTGCCCCGAAGAGAGGAGAGTGGAGTTGGCAACGTTTTACTTTTACCATGAAGCGGATTTGTGGTGGGTCCATGAAGGTCCGTCTCTTCTTGAAGAACCCGAGTTCGACTGGACCGCGCTCAAGGACAGAATGCGCGAGAGGTTCTACCCAGCACATGTGCGCACCGCCATGTATGATGAGTTTCTCCACCTGCAGCAAGGGTCCATGTCTGTGGTTGAATACCACACGCGGTTCTTGGAGTTGGCACGTTTTGCGAGGATGCTTGTTCCTACAGAACTCGCTAAAGTCGAGAAATTCGTGGCCGGTTTGAACTATGAGGCGCGAAAGGCTTTGACTGTGAGTAGGCTAAGTTCTCTTAAGGACGCTTACGTGTGTGTCGCTGATCTGTATTGCGTGCAACAGCTTCAGAGAAGATCGTACGAGCATGCTAGGAAGAGGACTGAAGGCGGAGGTTCTTCTACCTTTAAGAAGCCAAGACCGAGTTTCCAGACCAAGAACGTGTCATCTTCATCTCAAGGACCTAACAAGATGGAACAAGGGAATCAAGCTAGGTTGCTTCCGTGCCAAAGATGTGGAAAGGTGCATGCTGCCAGAACTGCAGCGGCTTCGCGTTGCGGTGTTTCCGATGTGGAGATCGAGGTCACAAAGTCGCAGAGTGTCCCCAGCTAGCCGGTCAGAGAGCGTTGCCACCACCCCCGGGAGCCGGAGGAGCATCGGGAGTTAGCTCGGGTCGTGGAGCAGTTGGAGCTAGGCCACCTGGGAGAGTCTTTGTGATGGCGCGTTCACAGGCGGAGTCGGAGGGCTTGTTGGAGGATGAGTTGGCAGGTAACCCTTTTTCCTAAGCCTACCCTTGTTTTCCGCGAGCATCGTGTTCCTTGTTGTCTTGTGTGCTATCTTGTGTTTCGTAGTCGTCTAATTGAGTTGCTTGGCATCCTTGGCATGCTTTTCTTTAGTAGTAATTCTTTTGGAGCTTAGTGTAAACTCTTCTTGCTAAGTGATTCATTTAGTTTGGTATATAAGTCTCGTTGTGAAGTTAGTTATCCATCTTTGGAATGTTTTGTGATTGAGTCAATCCTACAATCCTTATATTTGGTTGTTCTTAAAACAATTCCTTGTGAGCTCCTTAAATTTTCCAAGTATTCTTTGAATTTGGAAATAGCAAAATTCATACCAAAAACCTTTCCTTGTGAAGCTTAAAAGCCAAACCTAATGTTTAATTGTAACCTTTGAATTTTGAACCCAGGCCTATTCTTTATCAACCCAACCTCTAACCCATTTAAGTTAATTGTCTTCCTTAAAACCCATCCAATTTTAATCCCATCTAAACCATAAATTTCCACCTTACCCAAAATTCCCAAATTAAATCATCTTTTTCCCCAATTTCTCTCAAATCCCTAAAATCCCCTTTCCCTTCTCCTTCCTTTTCCCCTACCCGTGAGATCACCTAAACCTCACCCCCAACCCATAGCTTCACCGCCACCACCACCAACCCGTCGCCCCACCGTCGCTGAGCCACCGCCACGCCGTCGCAGTAGCCGGAGCCGCCGTACCACCGCCGACTTGATGTTGCCGAGAGAGCAGCGAGAGAGAGAGAGAGAGCCGTGCGAGAGAGAGAGGAGAGCAGCGAGAGTGAAGAGGAAAGAAGAGGAAGTTGTGGGCACCTTTTGTTGAGCTTTGGGTCATCCCCTACCATGCCTAGAAGATCAAGTTTGGCTAGAAAAGCGAAATGGGTGGATACCCACTACCTTGTTCTTAAAGGTAAAGCCTTTGACCCAGAATCTTTTCCTAGTTCCATGTTGGATATGCTTAGATTCCAAGGATTGTTGGACGGGTTTCTCGCCATAAGGGCCGAGACTTACCCGAGTTTAGTTAAAGAGTTTTATCGTCACATGGTCGTGACAAAAGAGGGTGAGAAGCTTGAGATCACTTCCAAGGTGAGAGGTGTGAAGTTGGTGCTTTCTGAGAAGAGGCTAGCTCAGCTTTTGAGTTTGACTGCTACCGGAGTGGCTCAGTATAGTGGTCATTCTTGGATTAGTATGGATACCATGGGGTACCGTGACTACTTGAGCTACTTATTGGGCCGTACGAGTGGTTTCACTCAAGCGTCCAGGCCGGAGGAGAAGTGGTTGACTGCGGAGCAAAGGATTTTGGTCATGTTGGTGTCTGACTGTTTGTTGCCTAACAACAACAAGAGCAAGTTGTTGGGTAAGTTGGAGTGCACTTTTGCATTCTGTCTCAAGAATATGGTTAAGTTCAACTTGCCAGCTTTGATGATGCAACACATGGTGTTTTGCCGGGATCACAATCGAAAGAGTTTGCCATACGGGATGGTGTTGAGTTGGATCTTGGTTAGGAAGGGTGTTAGTGTGGACGGTTGTCTCCCTAAGGCCGTGGGAAAGCTAGTGTTGGATGCCACCAACCTTTGGAGTTGTAATCTGTTGCAGATGGATGATGGTGAGTACATCACGCTTGAGGAAGTGGCAAGGAAAGCACCCGAAGAAAGGGCCGAGTTGGTAGCTGGGCTTGGAATCCATGCTGGGAAGTTGAGTCTCGCTGTTCAGAGCTTGGGAGGTGTTGAGGAAGCCGAAGATGAAGCCGACCTTGAGGATGAGGTGGGAGCACCAGAAGCCGTCGAAGCTGAAGAAAGTGACTCGGAGAGCGAAGAGAACCAACGAAGAAGAGAAGCTCGCACCAAGAGGGAGCACGACTCCATGTCGCACGAAGAGCGTGTTGTTGCATTGCTTCGTCAACATAACCGCTTGATCGAGGAGGGTTTTGCCTACATGAAGACGCAGTTCGTCGTCGTGCACCACCGGCTAGACCAGATCGAAGCTAGCTCGAGTCATAGAGGAGAAGACGATGAAGAGTTCGAGGAGTCGGAGAGCGAGTCTTTCTAGAAGCCGTGGCTACCTTGTTCGCCTTGTCCTTAGTTGTTGTGTCTCCTTAGCCGTTGTTGGTTGTTTGTGTTACTTTCGTGCTTGTTTTGTTTGCTGCTTTGGTCCTTAATTAGCCAAGTAGTAGTAGTGGATGTTTTGTGTTTGTTGTCTTGTCCTTAGTGTTTGACTAGAAGTTGATGTTGGTGTTAAGACTAGAGTTCATGATGCTCAATCCATCCATCTGTTTGTTAAACTCTTGCCAATTCTTGATTTGATATGTCTTCTTTCTTGTTTGGAATTCTTGTGAAATCTTTTGAGTTTTGACCAAAAGAGTTTATTCTTGAACCTCTTGTCACAATGTTGTTTCCTATCATCGTTTGCCTTTAATTCGTCGTACCCAAGCTTCGGGGACGAAGCTTCTTTAAAGGGGGAGAGGATGTGACACCCCGAAATCCAAATTCAAATAATAGATTAATTGATTAATTAATCCTATTTCACTTGAGGATTTAATTCCTAAAATCCTGAAATTTAATACTTGAGGACTAGTATTTGATTAGTCAACTCCAAAGTCCAGTTGTACCTTGAGCTTTGAAGGGAGTTCCCTTGTTCCTTACACTTTCTAATGTTAGTAAGGGCATTCTTGACCTTTCACCTAGTATTAGTATTGTAACCTAACTTAGTAGACATCTTCATTCTACCCCTTACACTTTCTAAAAATTTAGCTCTACCTTCTCTCTAGAAAGGTGAGTAGCTTTTCCTCCAAGCTAAGTAGAGACCTTGTCAAGACATCAAGAGTTGCTTCCAAGATTCAACCTTTCACCTATTTGGGCATCTAGGAGGGTAAGATCTATGTCTATCTTGTGTTTTTGGTTCCATCTTAGGTGTCTTTTTCTTAAAGGTAGGATCTTTACGATCTTTTGGTTTGTTCTTGAAGTGGGTTTGGAAAGTGAACCTTGTGAAGGAGCTTGTTGAGGTGTAAAGTGAAGTCTTTTAGTCTACAAGAGGTAACCCATGCTCTACAAAACCTATTTTGCTTACCTATATGTGATTTCTTGGATTCTACTTGTGTTTTGCTATGAAATGTGAGTGTTGATGCATGATCTTGTGAAAATGCATATCTAGAGCTTGTGTTTAGGGTTCTTGTGTGTCATTGCATGGAATTTCCCATGATTCAAGTCATTTTGTTGCATTGGGTGAGATTTGGCATGTCTTGGACTTGAATTTGAGTTTGGAGAAGAAAATCCGCGAAGTGTTGATTTGTGGTACAGGGTTGTACCCGCGGGCAGAATGGCGGGCAGGGGTCCAACCCGTCTCCCACCTGCGGGGTACAATGGCAGAGTAGACCTGTACCCGCGGGCGGAACCGCGGGTAGAGGCCAACCCGTGGGCCTACCCGCGGGTACGTGTGTGGTGATGTTTGGGGATTTGTTCCCCGTGATTCTTTTGACTCGGTATTTGGTCTTTTGACTTTCCGATGTTCTTTTGTGGAACTATTTGAGTGTCTTCTTGATGTTTCGTATGTCTAGAACTATATGGTAGGTATCCATGTAGGGCTTTGGTGTCTTAAATCGTGCTAAGTGTTCAACATTGTGTTTCGTTGAACTGTGATGTGTCTTGTGTGTTCTTCGGAACTACCTTTAGTTTATCCGTTTGATAAGCATGCTGGTTTGGTGTCTAAATGCTAGCATGTGTGTTGTTTGTACCTTCCGATTGGTTGATGATAACTTGTGTTATTCATCGTTGTTGTTGTGGGCTGTGACCCATTCCTTGATTGAGTGCGTTTCATACCTTCGTTGTGATCCGTTGATTGATTCTGGTTGAAGTGTGATGCGTGTGTGGCTTTACCTGGATTGCACGATTAGTGGTATGGGACACTAGTCACCAAGGTATTGCAGTGGTCCTCGTGGTGGTCGTGATGCGTTTATGGAGTTGTGACCTTTGTGTAAGGTTCACATGTTTTTGGAGAGGCATGTGTTGCCGTGTGTGTGATCGGTATCCTCGTGTACTATGAAATCGGTGGTTCTGTTGGAGAGGGGACGACGGTCCTCGGAGGAATAAGGTTGGACTTGGTGTACATGGGTCCTAGAGGTAAAGGTTGGAACTAGACATAAGGTTGAGGGTAGCCATAAGGTTGGAACTGGGCATAAGGAAGGAATATCAACTCGTGACGTGTGATGTCATGAGGGCTTGTGTAGCCGTGGTTGTGTGTTCTCTTCTTGTGACGTGTGTAGTCACAAAGGCATGTGTGCTTGGGCATGTGTTGCCATTTGTTGTGTCTTTCTCCTTGTGTTGTGATATATCCTTTGTGGTTTTTGGATTTGTTCCCGTGTCCTTGTTGAGAGTATTGAGTCTTGTGTTGACTATTGCTCTTGGTTTTGTACTTATATACTTATGTATTCCGTTTCAAAAATGGCTTTATAACTTATATCTATCTATGTATGATATTTCACATGTATTGGTGGGTTACCAGCATTATTCGCTGACTGGGCGTCGTCCCATGTTTATTTGTGTTCTTACAAGTAATGTCTAGACGAGAGCGGAGTCTAGTGCCCGATAGTATAGTACCTTTTTGTTGGCTTTACGGCCTATGAGCCGATGTAGTGATAGACTTATGAGTTTGGGATAGTTGGATACCATGCAGATTTGGCCGTAGTGTTTATCATTGTTGGTAAACGAGGCATAACACCCCCGTTTTGGATTTACTTTTATCTAGTTACCTTTTTACCTTCCGCTGTGCTAGTGTTTTGTTGTGATATCTGCATGTGTTAAGGCTTTTTATATAGCATGTTTGGGGGGGTGTTACATTCCACCTCTCCTACTCTTGAGCATCTAGGAGGGTAAGATCTATGTTCCTTTTGTGTTTTTAGTGTTTTCTAAGGTATCTTTTCCTAAAGATGAAATCTTTATGATCTTTTGGTGTGTTCTTGAAGTGGGTGTGGAAGGTGAACCTTGTTAGGGGCTTTGAGAAGTGTTAAGTTAAGGTTTTTGTCTTCAAGAGGTAACCCATGCTCTACAAAATCTATTTTACTTACCTATATGATGATTTATTGGATTCTACATTGGATTTTGCTTTGAAATGTGAGTGTTGATGAATTGTCTTGTGAAAATGCATATCTAGAGCTTGTTATTAGGGTTCATGTATGCCATTAGTTGGCTATTCCTTTGATTCAAGCCATTTTGTTGTATTTGGTGAGATTTGGCATGTTTTGGACTTGAATTTGAGCGTGGTGTTGAAAATCCCCGAAGGGACTTTTTGGTACAGAGGTTGTACCCGCGGGCGGAACGGCAGGTAGGGGTCCACCCGCCGCCCCACCCGCGGGGTACGTTGGTTGTGGGAAGTGGTTCCCGCAGGCGGAACCACTGGTGGGTGTCCACCCGTGGCCCCACCCACGGGGTACAATATGTGGCTTGTTGGGGATTTGTTCTCCGTGATTCTTTTGACTCGGTATTTGGTCTTTTAACTTCCCGATGTTCTTTTATTGAACTATTTGAGTGTCTTCTTGATGTTTTGTATGTCTAGAACTATATGGTAGGATTCCATGTAGGTTTTGGTGTCTTGAATCGTGCTAAGTGTTCAACCTTGTGATTCGTTGAACCGTGATGAGTCTTGTGTGTTCTTCGGAACTATGTTTGGTTTACCCATTTGATAAGCATGCTAGTTCGGTGTTTAAATGCTAGCGTGTGTGGTTTGTTCTTTCCTATTGTGGATGATGACTTGTGTCGATCATCGTTGTTGTCGGATTGTGATCCTTTCCTTGTTGAGTATGGTTTCATATCTTCGTTGTGATCCGTGGATTGATTCCAATGATGGTGTTGTATGTGTGGCTGTACCTGGATTGCACGATTAATGGTATGGGACATTAGTCACCAAGGTACGGCATGGTCCTCGTGGTGGCCATGACGCGATTATGGAGTTTGTGACCTGAGTGATGGGTTCACGTTTTCTTCGGAGGCATGTGTTGCCATGTGTGTGATCGGTACCCTCGTGTACTATGAAATCGGTGGTAATGTTGGAGATTGTCAAAGTGGGGACGACGGTCCTCGGAGGAATAAGGTTGGACTTGGTGTACAGGGGTCCTGGAGGTAAAGGTTGGAACTAGCTATAAGGTTGGGGGTAGCCATAAGGTTGGAACCGGGCATAAGGAAGGCATATCAATTCGTGATGGGTGACGTCACGAAGGCAAGTGTTGCCGTTGTGTAATTCTTTATTCGTGACGAGTGATGTCGCGAAGGCATGTGTTGCCAATGTGTGTCTCTTATCCTCTTGTGTTGCGTATGTCGGGTGATATTCTACCGAGTGATGGTAGAATATACCTTGAACCTTACTTTCGTTGTCGGTGTTTACTTCTTGTTGTCTTGGGATGTGTTCCCTTATTCTTATTGAGAGTGGTATAGAGTCTTGTGGTTAACTTCTATCCTTGGCTTTGAAACTTGTATATATAGTATTCTATTTCAAAATGATTTTGTATATACTATCTATCTATATATGCTATTGATATGTATTGGTGGGTTACCAGCATTATTCGTTGACCGGACGTCGTCCCATTTTATCTATGTGTTTTTCAGGTTTCGAGTAGTGGCGAGCGCAATCTAGTAATGGATAGTATAGATCCCTCAGACTTTGTAGTTTGTTTTGGGCCTGTGTGCCTTCTATATTGGATTTTAGACTTGTGTATGGTTGACCTTGTTCCTTTAGACTGATGGTTTGAATGATGTTTTCGCCTGTGCGTTCACCTTAGCGTGGATGTGGCATAACACTCTTAGTTTTCCAGCTTTTATATAGTTAAGACTTCCGCTATGTATGCTTCTGTTATGGTTAGATTATCTGCATGTTTAAGTTTAAAATGGCCTGGAAATCGGGGGGTGTTATAGTAACTGTACATTCATAATTCAATAACTGTAAATTTATAATTTTCGAAGCTCTATGTTCACAATTTTAGAGCTCTATGTTCATAATTTTATCACTATATGTTCATAATTGTAAGTTCATAATGTCAGAGCTCTGTGTTCATAATTCCATAACTGTACATTCATACTTCCATAACTGTACATTCATAATTCCGTAACTGTACATTCATAATTCAATAATTGTAAATTCATAATTTTTGAAGCTCTATGTTCATAATTTTATCACTATATGTTCATAATTGTAAGTTCATAATGTCAGAGTTCCGTGTTCATAATTCCATAATTCCATAATTCCATAACTGTACATTCAAAATTTCACAAACGAATAACGCCGTTACCAACGAGATAAAATCAATTTTTTTTTAAAAAACTGGAATGATGTCGTTTTCCATGAAAACGACGTTGTTTTGGACTCGTGTCCACAATGCACTGTGGACACGATTCCACAGCATAATTTGCGCCTAAAGTCGTTGTAGGCCACAAGGCTAAGTCTAGGCCCACCTAGTGGACCGGTGAGACTAAGCCAAGTCCCATTATTCTGAGCCTCGACCGGTCGGCCTATCTTCTTTGGTTTCGGGCTATGTACTCTTAGACCTGGGTCCCTATTATTGTGCCATATATTTCCAATATATCCATCATGGTATATGAGAGAGCTAAAGAAAGATGATCAGTGGTTCCATAACTCTAAAATAGATTATGGATTTCCATAACTAGTATTTTCTTGCTTAGCTTTCTATGAGTATATTGCAGAGACGAAAATGGAACATTTAATGCAGGGAACAGAAGGGTGCATCAAGAAAGATGAGTCGAAGAAAACGAGTTGAGATACCATTCACAAGTGGAGGAAGTCTAATAAAAAAAATGAATTTTAATATGTATTTGAGGCAAATTATTAAATTACATTATTAACCTTATTCTTAATGGTATATTAACGGAAATTTTAACGAAGGATCAATAGTGGCAATCAAATTAAAGTCGATGATGTAATATGGCAAAATTAAAATAGTAGGACTAAAAGTGGCAATGGCACAATAGTCGAGAAATAAAATTAGAATTTACTCTATTTTTATTTACATAAGTGTATAATTTTTTTTTATTTATTTCACTATTATTGAAAACAATTTTAAATATTTAAAATGCAAAATGATTTTATTGTAAAAATTATTATTATTATTATTATTATTATTATTATTATTATTATTAAGTGATGTGGCCCAACATAATGAAGATCCATCAGGAGTACCAATTGGGCCAATCACAAGGCCCAAGTCCAAACAATTGGCAAATTATGTTGTGGAAACGTGCCCACCTTGTAAGGTGGGCACGGTTCCAGATTCATAATTTCTATACTGTAGATTCATAAATTTTCTAATTAAAAAAAATTATTTTTCACTTGTCGTTAACGGCGTTTTTCTCTTCGCAATCCCATTGTTTCGTCTTTAGTATGAATCTACAGTGTAGTAATTATTAATCTATAGAATAGAAATTATGAATCTACAGTATAGAAATTATGAATCTACAGTATTAGGTTTTGTGAAAATGTGATAGAGCTATATGTTTATAATTTTATAAATATATGTTCATAATTATAGAACTATATGTTCATAATCTTCGATATCTCCAATTGTTGAACTCTGTATTCACAAATCACAGAACTATATGTTCATAATTTGATAACTATACAATTTAGAAATTATGAATCTACAGTACAGATATTATGAATTTGCAGTATAGAAATTATGCATCCACTGTATAGAAAGTATGAATCTATTGTATTTGAATTACGAATCTACGGTATAGAAATTATGAATCTACATTTTAAAAATTATAAATCTACAGTATAGAAATTATGAATATGGAACCGTGCCCACCTTGCAAAGTGGGCACGATTCCACAGCATAACGTTCCTAAACGATTAAGACAATTCTTCATTGGTTATGTTCAAAGATAGTGGAAGTCCAAGTTAAGCCCATTTGCAACAGATGAAGAACTCAAGGCGTTTTATAATTGTTTAAGTGCTGTTTTTGGTGATTAAATTAGGCCCAAATCAGCCTTATTATTTTTAGTCATCGTTATTTTAAATTGTTTGGCATGAAAGAGAAAACCCTAGTTTGTATTTAGAAAAGATTCCTTAAATCCCTTTCTAAATATAACTATATTTACTTGCATTCTAGATTAGGTTTATGACTCTTTTTCCCATTGTATTTAGGATTACAATGCTGCCCAATACCTATAAATAGGGCACATCCATGGCAGTTTTAGGAGGCTTTCATTCAATAAAATTCTTAAGTTTTTCTTTACACTTGTGTAAGAAACCTTATGACTAATTGTGGACTCAATTAGTAGCTAGTTCGTGGACTTGACTAGCAAATTGATTCGTGGACTCGAATCAATCTTCCTTTCTTCAACCTTAGATTTAGGTTCATGGACTTGTTCTTGAATCGAAGGAAACTAGATCCGACTCTAGTTGATTGAAGATTACATCATCGAGGTACTTGAAGCTACAATGGAATTCTTCTAAGTCTTTGAGGATTCGGGACTAAGGGTTTCTAGTGAGGTCTAAGGTACTTTGATCCATCTCTATCCTTGCATTGAGAGCAATCTTAGGACAATACTCCATCTTATTTGAACTTTGGACTATGTTCATATCATTAAGTGCACACACTTAAAAGTTAAAATCACAACCCATTTTCCAACCCACTTCCAAATAGAAATCCCTACCATTTTCCTTGATTTCCTCAGCACCGTTGAACGCGAAGAAGACGAGACACAAAGGAGAAGAAAACGACGAAATCAAAGATGAAGAACTAGCGATTGGAGATGTCAACTGTAGGTAAACTCGTTTCTTGACTTAGATTGGTAGTCCTTTCCATTGTTTTTTGTTTTTTGTTTTTGTTTTTTTTTGTTTTTTTTGTTTTTTTTGTTTTTTTTTAATTTGTGAATTAAAAAAATCTAGATTTGTTGTGTGTTTTGAGTTTGATGATGAAGATGACTTCTTTGCTGAGTTAACTTGTTTCTTGACTTGGGTTACTGGTATTTTTTTTAATTGTTTTTTGTCTTCTTCTTTTTTTTTTTTTTTTTTTTTTTTTTTGGTGAAATGTACGTGAGTTTTGGGATGAAGATTGGTTTGTTTTGGAGAAGATCAGGGATAATTTTGGCTTGTTAGATGGAGTGGAATCAGCTAAAGTAGGAACGCTGCTCCAAACAGCATTTTGAAAATCAATTTATTGATCAAATCAGCTATCCCAACAAGCTCTTTTTCTAAACACTTATTTTGACTAATTAACCAAGTCAATCGGTCAAAATTGGTCAAACCAACTGGAAAATGGCTGATCCAAACACTCCTTTTAGTTATTATGTGAAAGATCATTTTGATCAAAATTGTATCAAATTAAATTTGTGGTACGAAAATATAACTTTAATTGAAAGTCAATATTGTATGTTCTATTATGCACATTCATAATGAAGCTAACATATTGGATTCAAAGTTTTCGTTCTTCTGAGATAGACCCTTATTGGAGTCACACTTGTGTAAGCCTGTCTCACAAATTTTAACTCTTGAGATAGATCGAATCTATCATAGTTGTTTATTACTTATATTATGATATAAATCAGAACTAGTTTTTTACCCATGTGATGTACAAAATAAATTATATTATTATGAATTTAAATAAAAATGTTAAAAAATATATTAAAATGTATAATATAATAATACAGTTGGACTTTGATTTAGTTGGTCAAATATTTATTTCCGTATCATAAAAAAAATTAAAATTAGAATTTTGTATGATTACTATAGTTTCAAATCATTTACATATTTAGATAAATTTATTATAGAGAAATTTTTACATAATTAAATAAATTTATTTCTAATTGTATTTCATATATACTATAATTACAACAATATGAATAATAACAAAGAGAATTATATTTAGAAATAAAAAATATAAATTTTAATTTTTCTGAGTAAATGTAAACTCTAGCTAATAGAATGAATTTCTTTATATGATTGTATAATACATTGTGTATACAAATTATAATTAAGAGAATTTCATTTAAAAATTCAAAGAATTTAGTTTTTAAATTTGTATAGATTAATATAGTCCACAACTATATTATGTATTTAGGCAAAAAATTTTAAATATTTATAAATTTTTTAATTAAGAGTATAAGTTTAGGCGGATTTTAAAATAAATTTTTTTAATGAGTAACAAATTCAACGATTAATGTGTATAATTATATCAATAATCAAAATTCAATAAAAAAAAGTGTACATATTTTCATACCGTACAAAATACAATAAATATAATGTATTACTTTAATTTTGTTGTTATATAGATATATATAATATTATATTAATTTTTTTCTTGAGTTAATACCACATGAAGTCCTCCGAGTATAGTGGTCTTGCCACGTTTAGTCCTAAACTTTCGAATTGACCATCTGTGATCATTCGACTTTTAAATTTAACCATTCGTGGTCCAAGTTAACCACCCATGGTCCTTCAACTTTTGAAAATTAACTAGCCGCGGTCCTCTTGAAAGGACCTTGGTTGGTTAATATTTAATAGTTGAAGGACCATGTGTGGTTAACTTGGACCATGAATGGTTAAATTTGAAAGTCGAAGGACCACATATGGTCAATTTGAAAGTTTAGGACTGAACGTGGCAAAATCACTATACTCGGAGGACTTCAGATGGTATTAACTCTTTTTTTCTTGTATGAAAAAACACTTTTATTTTACGGAGTAACATTTTACATTTAACATTGGTATCCGAGTTTTGTTTCAAAAACTAATTTGGTGATATTTTAAACTTTTGTTTGTTATCAAAATAGTAAATATATGTCTGGAGAACCCTTAATTTTGTTTTTAAATATTTTCCAACCCTTAAATGTAACATAATCAAAACTACTCTAGATGGTCATTTAAATAATTGGTGCATGTTTAGTAACTTCATTGTAGACTTTGTGGTTCTACATTTGTGGATCTATGATATGTTTTTAACTAATTTGTTAAAGGTTTTTTTTTTTTTTTTTTTGTTTTTTTTGTTTTTTTGTTTTTTTTGTTTTATTATCTCTGTTATTCTTTATTTTAAATTGATAGATCTCAAAATGAGATATCATTTTTAAATATGTGAATTTTAATTAATTTTATAACATTATATTTAAATGTGAGACACTTACCCAATAACATTAAATTTTTTTAGACTCCTCATAATAAGTTAGTTCAATTAGTTTGTTGTTTATTATGATTTTCTTCAATTATGTTATTATAGAGTGAAAGTTCATTTAATTTTGATAAAAGTTGTATCAAATTAATTTTGTGGTACAAAAGTATAACTGCAATTGAAAGTCAATAATATTGTTCTATTATGCACATTCATAATGAAGGCATGAAGCTAACATATATATTGGATTCATAGTTTTCGTTCTTCTGAGATAGACCCTTGCTGGAGTAATCTTGTGGGAGCCTGTCTTACAAATTTAAACCTGTGAGTTATGATAATTATATATTATTTATGTTATAAATCGTAATGAGTCACATTTGTGTGATTGTATCACATATACTTATCTGTGAGAAGGGTCGATTGGGTCGGATCAATATCAAAATGTAAAAGTATACATTTGTCTAAGTATTACATTTTTCCTTATAAATAACACTAGTTTTTTTACGTGCATTGCGCGAATGAGATAATGTGCAATGATTATTTTTAAATAAATACTTCAAAGTATATTACTGCAATATTATATAAGAGATGTTCATATATGAATAGGAAATTGAAGGTTGTTGAATTTGTTTATTTAAATAAGTAATTTATAGTATATGAATGCAAGATAATATATGAGAGATTGATTATATTGTCACTAAAATAAATGTTTGCAACTTTGTAATAAGGCTAGTCAGAATACTTAATCTAAAAACGATAATATAAATAAATACTACTTTTTGATTCAATTCTAAGTCTTTTTAATTATATTATCTTTTGTGTAGCATTGTCATTGTCTTGATCTTTAGTATTTGTCTTCTTCTTTTTTTATTAGTAGTGTGTAATGTACAATTGAGTTACTGGTGGTAGCATAGAGGGCAACGTCATGCAATGAGATTATGGTGTAGGAAGTGGTAGATTTTCCTTGTGTATATGATTGGGATCTTGGGGGGTGTATTCAATCATGACTTTTGTAGAGTTTCAAAGACTTTTAAAGTGATAGATTTTAATAAACTTTGATTGACTTTCATAGAGTCGTTCAAAACTTTTTAAAACTTTATAAGACTCTATAAAAGTCTATATAAAAAACATTCATAGACTTTTATCAACTTTTTATTTTAAAAAGTCTACAAAAGTCATTGAAATTTTAATTGAATACATTCTTACAAACTTTCAATGATTTTGATGCTTATTATTTATAATTTTCTTACAAAACATTTATAATATATCATAAAATTCTTCTTATTTTTTTTTTTAAGATCAAAGATTAATGCATTATATCAGAAGCAATAACAGTCTCAAGAAACAAAGGTGGGGAGTTCAACCACGCCCCGCAACCTGACAAAGAAACGGCCTCACGTGCAATAGCGTGGACAGCACGATTCGCAGATCGCCTAGCAAAGCAAAAAATTCTTCTAATTATATAGTTCTTCACCCACAATAACATTCTCAACATTATTATTTTTATCTATAGTATGCGACTTATATGCTAATTACTTATTCTTCAAAAAATGCTAATTACTTATATATATTATTAATAAACATAAAAAAAAACATAAAAAAAAAAAAACCAAATTTCATTAGAAATTCGTAACAATATTGAACAGTAAAATTTATAATAAAATAATTGATCAAATAAAATATTTAAAAATATAATTACAAGTTACATAAAATAAAAAATAAATATTTAATATTAATAATATATATATATATATATATATATATATATATATATATATATATATATATATATATATATATAAAATTATACTTGATATATTGCTAGGCATCACGCAAAGTACTATTAGTTGCAATAACAATTTGAGACTGCAAACAACAACAAGGTGCTACTGTTTGCAACCCCAAATTGTTGTTGCGAACAGTAGTTCGCTATTCGTAGTAACCTGTTGTTGAAAAAAGGAAAAATATATATTACGAATATAAGCATAAAAAGAATAAAAATAAAAATATATATGTATTTATATGAATATTGTGAAACATATGTTAGAAATACACAAATAATACATGTAATCTAACCTTATAGCGGAAGCATATGATCAAGAATCTCCAGCCATAGTTGTAATCCTCGTTGCATTGTTTGAAGAGCAGTAAAGAATTTTAGGATTTTGTCTACCACTTGGTCTCCTTACAACTAGATGGTGTAGTGTCAAGTCACAGGAGCAGTGGGAGGACCATACACATATATATAACCTACGTGCCATCATTATAGGTTAAGTAACGGAAACCGTTACTTCCGTTTCAAACCACAACATTATGGCCATAAATGGCCTATTAACTTGCACCACTTAATGGTGACATAATGGAAATGTTACATTCTCCCACTTGGTGCAAGTATTAACTCAAAGAAACAAAAAATGAACCATAGAGATAGTTCCTCTTAATCAGAGTAGTATCCACTTATGATTACAATGTAACTTCTTCTCTAAGTACCTTATGTGGTATAAAACATAATGAATAAACCTTATGTTCATTCTTGATTATAATTAGTTTTATAATTAGTTATCAAAAACTAATTATTGCCGCAATGGCTAAATTTAGCCTAATAAACTTGCACAACTTCATTTGTACAATATTAATGGAAAATGTTACAATTTTTCACTTGGTGCAAGTATTGGCACAACCTTTGTTGAAGATCAAAAAACATGAATCATAGTGGTATGTCCTCTAAATTAAAGTGTGAGTAATACCACCTATGCATTACATGCATTTTGATTCAAACTCAGGTCCTTTATGAATAAACCCTACGTTTATTCTTGGTCCAACCTTAGGGATGTTTCTCAAATAAATATGCGCATAACCATAGGAGAAACCATCCAAATTATTACATAGAAATGACAACATAAATGTACGTACAATATAGTCACATAATAAGTTTCATGTACCATGTACGATCCCTAAAATTCTTATAAGCATGCCTTAAGTAGGGATCCGAAACTATTAGCAAAATGCTAATATATTACATGACTAACTCATTATCTTTAATATTATCGCTGACAGCTAAGTTTTCAGAGTTGACACGTCTGTCACTCCTACTCTCATTAATCTTAGCCAAAGATAATAATTGAGTAGTCCATATTCTAACGACTTAGATAACAAATTCATGAGTCTAAACCCACAAACAGAACTTTAAACATACACCTTATAAATGATCTCCAAAAAAGAAGGAAGCCCAACTTTCATGTCATAGAGCAATAATGAGGATTTTATGAATGTAACTTTATGAAACAACAAAATATTGTATCATCACAAAAACAAAAAACCCTCAAGATTCATCTATATGAACCAACATCATGAGTCTTTGCATGCTTTATGTCTCTCAACATTGAATCTTGAACCTTTTAAATCTTAATGGCCCAGGATCAATTTGATGAGACGAAAGACTCCAATAAATGCTAAAGAATCTAACTCGTGATAGTTTACCATAAACTTAATGTCATTGTTATAATAAAAACTATTAATGTTGTTACAACATTTTCAGAAATATGTTGCACAACTTGTAGCTAGTTCAACAAATTGAACTATTGATTTTATAATAACAAGGCAAGGTGTCTTATCCTTGAAGTGGAGCAATCTTGAAGTGAGACATCGTTAATGATGATCTTTCCAAATGATCACTCTCACTAATCAAATGGGCATCTTATTGATCTTTTAAATGATCACTCCCAACTGATCAAACCATTACTCCCACTAATAAAGTTATTCTTGAACATAAATGATATACACACTAATGATGATCAAGTCCAACTAATTTAACAAGGATTATAATTCCCCACCATAGTTGGACATGTTAAATATATACATGTAACAGACACAATTTCCAACTATTTAAACAAATTAAATTGCTTTAGTTGAAATTTGGCTAGATATGTACAATTCCAATATAAGGATCCAAAAGTATATCATGCCCAAATTCAAAAGCTCTATTGTGATTGGGCTGAAAAACGAAGTAAGCCACATACAGTAACAATTTCAAGTTACTAAAGTTTTGGAGTTTGACAAAATAAATGTGTTGCCAATGCAACCCATGTGACATAGAATTATAACTAGCCTTAAAGTTATAAATTCTAAAATTGGTATGATAAAATTTTATCTTGATCATCAATTTAAACAGAAGAATCCAGTGACATAAAACTTGCCTGTAGGCTAAAGATTTATTCAATTAGACTCAACTGACTCAACTGAGACTTTATGATAATCAAATAGAAGAATCTAGTGACACAAAACTTGCCTGTGGGCTAAAGTTTTGTTCGATTAGACTCAACTAAAACTTTAAGATAAAATTATTATCAAAGGGGATAGAAGAATCTAGTGACATAAAACTTGCCTGTGGGCTGAAGTTTTATTCAATTAGATTCATCTACAACTTTATGATAAAACAATCAAACCATGTTCCTTTTCTTAATCCCTGTGGGTAAATTAAGAAATATGATTTAATATTTTATCTTGATTATTTACATTAATATAATAAAATTCCTGTGGGTAGATTTTATTATACTTTATGTAATTAGTCACAAAGTGATCAAAATAACTTAATAATTTCAGTTATGAAATTGTATTGATCACTTGATATTTGTACACAAAAGAATATTAATGTACCAAGCTATTAATCCAAATTTCTTCCATACATAATAAATACACATAAAAGAAACTAGACTAATACCACAAAATGTACACATAAAAATACTTTTGAATATGTACATATATCATAACTTTATGATAGAAGACGCCAATTTATTTATATTAAAACCATATGTTAAATAAATTTACCTTCCTATCTATAATGATAAAACTCACCAAAACTATATTCCGATGCATGATTGCCTGTGGGCTAAATTATGATCATAGTTTGGTGTTTTTACCCTAATTAATTATATAAACATAACAAAATTGCCTGTGGGCTAAATTTTATTATATCATATAATTAATCACAATCAATACGTCTACTGTATGTGATCTCACAAAATTTCAATTAATCAAAGATACCGTGGCTATTACTTAATTAATCAAAATTATAAGATCACTAGACTATTTTCTTAATATTTTAGGCATCAACTTTAAAGGCTAAAAACAATTATGCAACAATATGATAAACAATTCCAAGTGTACTCCCAGGAAAGTTGGTTGGGACGGAGCCTCATTAAAAATAACCAACTCCTTAGACAGAGTAATGTTTCAAGGGAATTAGTAGCACATTGGCCCCTTCCCGAGAAACTTTTCACCGGTTCATGTTTTCTCACACTAAAGGCATAATTGACGAGCAATCTTTCCAAATCTTTAATAGTTCGCCTATGGAAAGACTTTTAATCTCAAGTGAACATTCTAAACGGTCTAAAGGTGCTTAAACATAATGCACTACCGTTTATTATTCCACAAACAAGGTTCACCTTAACAAGGAATTATTATAATTCCTAACTTATGCAATTCCAAAGGCATAATTAAATTCACATAACTAGAAAATATAATGTTATGCTAGTGAACAATTATATGTGAAATTCAATATGCTCATATCCAAATAAATCGTACATCATAATAACAATTTAAAATGAGCTATAAAATTATTATTCAAATAACAACATAAATCCAAAACTTGAAGGATTATAAAATTTGAATAAGAATTTATAATAACCATATACTTTTCAATTATTGAAAAGTTTTAGCTTATAGGCCCAATACAAAAAAAAAAAAAAAAAAAAATTCAATGCATATAGTAAACTTTATGAGAACTAGTTTAAAATTGTAAATTCTAACCATATCAAAACCATATGATATGTTGATATTTACGAATTAAATTCTCACAAAACTAAATTGCATAATTTAAACAATAATATTATGCACTTAATTTAACTATATGCGTAAAACAAACTCAAATATATGAATATAAAATCAAATATTCATACTCAATCAAAGTGGGCATCACAAATAATGATAACAGTGTTACGACATATTGATTCCTCAGTTCAAAACCGATAATCGTTATTACTGTAATAATAATTATGTGAGAGTAATAACAGAACAATCAATTTAATTTCCTCAATCGTAACCCCTGACATTTAATAGCAATAACTATAAAATGTTACAAAATATTATCATTATTAACACATATGGTTTGTATCAAGAATGAAGTAGTTTCGAGTCACAGGAGCAGTGGGAGGACCATACACATATATATAACCTACGTGCCATCATTATAGGTTAAGTAACGGAAACCGTTACTTCCGTTTCAAACCACAACATTATGGCCATAAATGGCCTATTAACTTGCACCACTTAATGGTGATATAATGAAAATGTTACAACATATACTAAAATTTGACGATGAAAAATTTGCTTTGTTCATGTATTTAGGGAGAATTAGAGAAAGTTAGGTATAAAAAATTAATAGAAAAATAAAAATCAATATAAACAAGCAATAATGATGTAAAAATAAAATTATTTTGAATTTTTAGATGAAGATTGTAAAGTTGAGGAGACAGAGAAAAAAATTAGTAGAGTTTAGGTATGAGAAAAATATAGGATAATGAAGAAAAAAATAATTTTATTTAATTTAGATAGGTTTATAAAGAAATTCAAAAAAAAAGATAGGTTTATAAAGTTTAAATAGGGGGAAAAATAGAGTTTAAATAGAGGGAAAAAACATCCAAAGTTGTTAGAATTTTTTTTTTGAAATCTTGGGGTTGATGGTTAGATTTCAACTATTTATATTTGAGATGGAAAACTCAACAAAAGTTTTAAAATTAAAAAGTCTAAAAAGTTCATAACTTTTTGAATACCACATGACTTTTAAAGACTCTTTAAAAGTCTTAATCGAATACCACATGACTTTTAAAGACTCTTTAAAAATCTTGATTGAATCCCGCCTGACTTTTAAAGACTCTCTAAAAGTTTAAATTGAATACCTCCAAACTTTTAAAGTTCATAAAAGTCTTTAAACTCTATAAAAGTCATGATTGAATACACCCCCTTTAGTTGTACTATGAACTTTTTATCTTGCAAACTTCTATTGATATTTGACAGTTGTTGTTATTTCCCTATACGTGTTTCATGTGTTGTGAGATGTGTATCGTAGATTCTCATGCAACAGTATTGAACAAAATATTAATATTTATTATATTTGTAGAAGATTCATGAGTAGTACCCTATGTTCTAGTTCTATAACTTGTTTACTTGATAGTAACAACAATGATTCCGCAGGTAGTTCCAATACTAAGTGCTTTTGTTGTCAATGTTAATTCTGATTTTGCCTTTAATCCAACAGGTTGAGTCCAAATAATAAAATGAATTGTAAATTTATATTAGTTCTAATATATTTAAATGATACATACAAGATCAATGAATGCTACAACGGTTACTGTTTTTGAAATTTCTTGATTTTCTAGATTTGCAAGATTGATCGCAGCATTGTTGTATTCTCGCATCTTTTTCATGTGTCAACATGTCACAATGTTATATTGCCCTATATTGGCATTTTTAATAATAATTTTTAAATATCGTTACGTAAGATAATGATCAAATTATGATTTATATATTATTACGAACATAAAAAACATATAATTCCTTTAGGTGTTCTGCTCAAGGTACTTTTGGTTCAACTTGAATGAGTTCTAGCTTGTGGATAGAAAAATTCCTTGTTTATTTAATGAATAAAATTAGATAACGTAGTAAAAATTAATACATTTTAATTCGTCTTGATAAAAAAATATTACATGTGTAGTTTCCCACTTTAATTTCTTAGATTATTTAAATAACTTTTTGACAACAAATCTTCCCCAAATAATTAATATTATTTAAATTCATATTGTCTTTTCTCAAAGGGTATTATGAATTTATTAATGTTCACCATTGTATTATAAAACTCAAATATAATACCCATTCTCTTAATTACATGTTTTTTTTTTTTTTTTTTTTTTTTTTTTTTTTTTCTTTTTGTTTTTAACACATTCGCAGAATTATAATCCATTAACGGAACTGCACAACCAAATTAACATAGCCGCACACCAAAACTGATGGAGCGAGAAAGAATTTATTAATAATTAAGGGTAAAATAGGAAAATCATGGTAAAATATTTATTCAGAAATAATATCAACCATTAATTTGAATAGATAATTACACCTAACATTTTTTGTTCCCATTAAGGGCCTAACATTATTGCCTCTTATTAAGATTGTAGAAACATTAAACTTGTGTGAGACTGCCTCACGGGTTTCAATCTGCGAGATGGGTCGGATCTTTAATTAATGAGGTCAAATATCCAACCATTAATAAAAAAATTCAACTCGTCTCACGGATTGAGACCCGTGAGACGGTCTCACACAAGTATTACAATGACCTGGCATAAGTGGTGCCAACCGCTAACAATTCATTTCCACCAATCACAATCTCATCATCATCATTAACATCATCTGTCACACCGGTCATTGCGCAATGACCACGATACGCATCGCCATTCAATCAGTCAACACATAATCAAATAACAATCAAGACACAAACGACATGTATTACACATAAATTACTAGAACGATACCTAACGCACCGAACGAAACTCATACACGACAAACGGGGTACAACGGAACATGAGGAAACATCAAACGGGGAAAAACATCACGACACACATTAACATTCCAGCGGGTAGGTGGCGGGTGGAGGAGCACCCACCAGCCACCCGCTCGCGGCCACCTTCTAATATAGTGGGTGGCCGGTGGGCAGAGTACCGCCCGCCGGCTGCCCGCTGGAACAGTAGTCCCGAACAGCGGGTAGGTGGCAGGTGGTCACCCCCCCCCTATCCCCCACTGGTACACAGACAACTTTTCGGTCTCGGGATCACTCGTGGAACCCGAAACCATGTCCAGACACATTCAAACACATAACGACAACGCCACGGACTCAATTAACGGAATTAAACCAAGAATCACACCAAATACATTCTAACACGATGCCTACACATGCCAAGACTCCACATTAATCATATAGCGGTTCAGGAACATCCGGAACCACAAGAATACCAAGAAATCTATATGCAAGGTCTAAAACACAAGTCCTAGGCTAGACTCAACACCCGATCATGCATAATCCCACCCAAATAAACCAAGAACATCATAATACGAAATCCACGATATAAACATAAGGCTCTAGACATAATCAAAATACAAGATCATTCATATAATCAGTCATCATATCAAGAACATCAAGATTACCACATAAACACAATATAAACCCTAGGCAAAGCTCTATCAAAACTTAAACACAGAATCATATATCAAAGGAGCCAATGAATAAGATTTAGCAAGGAAAATAGGTTTTGTCGAGATATGGGTTACCTCTTAGCCTCAATAAATCCTTCCTTGGCTATTAAGGTTCTTCTCAAAGATATCCCTCCGGTTGATCTCCCTAGGCTTGGTGGTGGGGAATCTCCCGGGGACTAATTTCGTGTAATACAACTATGGGTGGTAAGGGTTCTAATTGCTTTCTAATCCCCTATTTATAGAGTTAGGAATCCTAATCAAAGTCTGAATAGTAAAGACCTACATTCTATTCCTAACAGGTATATAAGTCTAAGATTCCTAATTAGAATCTGAGTAGTAAAGGCCTACTATCTTTATTCCTAATAGGTCTAGGATTCCTAATTAGAATCTGAATATTGGAAGGTCCACTCTGTAAAACCCCCCAAAACATGCTAAATAAAAGATCTTAACACATGCAGATATCACAACAAAACATTAGCACAGTGGAAGATAAAAAGGTGACTGGATAAAACAAATCCAAAACGGGGTGTTATGCCACGTTTACCAACAATGGTAAACGCTACGGCGGTCAAATCTGCATTGTGTTCACAACTATCCCAAAGTCATAAGTCTATCACTACATCAGCTCACAGGCCACAAAACAAGGAAAAGGCACTAAACTACCGGCCACTAGACATCGCGCTCGTCTAGACATCACCTGAAAGAACACAAAGATAAACATGGGACGACGCCCGGTGAACGATAATGTTGGTAACCCACCAATACCTGTTAAGTAACATACATAGATAGGATATATACAAAGCCATTTTCGAAACGGAATACGTATATATAAGTGTAAAACCAAGAGTAAACACCAACTCAAGACTCATCGCTCTTCAAGGATAACACGGGAACACATCCCAAGACCACAAAGGACAACATCAACAACTGAAGGATAAAGACACGACAAATGGCAACACATGCCTAGGCAACACATGCCTTTGTGACTACACACGTCACAAGAGAAAACACATAACCACGGCTACATAAGCCCTCGTGACATCACACATCACGACCCCAGGACCCCTGTACACCAAGTCCAACCTTATTCCCCCGGGAACCGTCGTTCCCCCTCCAACAGACCTCCAACAAAGCCACCGATTTCATAGTACACAAGGTACCGTACACACACACGGCGACACACGCCTTCCCAAGAAATACGTGAACCTGACACATAGGTCACAACTCCATATTCACGTCACGGCCACCACGAGGACCGCTGCAATACCTTGGTGACTAGTGTCCCATACCACTAATCGTGCAATCCAAGTAAAGCCACTCACACATCACACCTCAACAGGAATCAATCAACGGATCACAACGAAGGTATGAAACACACTCAATCAAGGAATGAGTCACAGCCCAACAACAACAACAATGAATAAGACTAGTTATCATCAACCAAACGGAAGGTACAAACCACACACACGCTAGCATTTAGATACCAAACTAGCATGCTTATCAACGGGGAAACCAAAGATAGTTCCGAGGAACACACAAGGCACGTTACGGTCCAACGAAACACAATGTTGAACACTTAGCACGATTCAAGACACCAAAGTCCTACATGGATACCTACCATATAGTTCTAGACATACGAAACATCAAGGAGACACTCAAATAGTTCCACGAAAGAATATCGGGAAGTCAAAAGACCAAATACCGAGTCAAAAGAATCACGGGGAACAAATCCCCAACAACACCACAATACGTAACCGCGGGTAGGCCCACGGGTAGGCCCCTACCCGCGGTTCCGCCCGCGGGTACAGGTCTCCCAAACCATGTACCCCGCGGGTGGGCGGCGGGTGGGCCTCCTACCCGCCGTTCCGCTCGCGGGTACAACCTGTACCACTTCAATACACTTCACGAAATTTCAACTCCAAACTAAAATTCAAGTCCAAGACATGCCAAATCTCACCAAATACAACTAAGTGACTTGAATCAAAGGAAATGCCAAGCAATGGCACAGAAGAACCCTAAACACAAGCTCTAGATATGCATTTTTCACAATACAAATGCATAAACACTCACATTTCATAGCAAAACACATGTAGAATCCAAGGAATCACATATAGGTAAGCAAAATAGGTTTTAGTAGAGCATGGGTTACCTCTTGTAGACCAAAAGGCTTCACTTACACCTTAACAAGCTCCCCTCAAGGCTTACTTTCCAAACCCACTTCAAGAACAAACCAAAAGATCATAAAGATCCTACTTTTAAGAAAAAGACATCTAAGATGGAACCAAAAACACAAGATGGACCTAGATCTTACCCTCCTAGATGCCCAAATAGGTGAAAGGTTGAATCTTGGAAGCAAATCTTGGAATCTTGGCAAGGTCTCAACTTAGCTTGGAGAAAAAGCTACTCACCTTTCTAGAGAGAAGGTAGAGCTAATATTTTAGAAAGT
This sequence comes from Ipomoea nil, assembly GCF_001879475.1. Taxonomy (NCBI): domain Eukaryota; kingdom Viridiplantae; phylum Streptophyta; class Magnoliopsida; order Solanales; family Convolvulaceae; genus Ipomoea; species Ipomoea nil. The sequence goes on along the minus strand of NW_017617276.1, from coordinate 4,862 downwards.
GTAAGGGATGAGATGAAGATGTCTTCTAGGTTAGGTTACAATACTAACACTTGGTGAAAGGTCAAGAATACCCTTACTAACATTTAGAAAGTGTAAGGAACAAGGGAACTCTCTTCAAAGCTCAAGGTACAACATGACTTTGAAGTTGACTAGTCAAATACTAGTCCTCAAGTATTAAAAATCAGGATTTTAGGAATCAATTCCTCAATTGAGATAGGATTAATTACTCAATTAATCCATAGATTGAATGTGGATTTTTGGGGTGTCACATCCTCTCCCCCTTCAAAGAAGCTTCGTCCTCGAAGCTTGGGTACGACGAATTAGAAACAAACGGTGGTAGGAAACAACATTGTGACAAGAGATTCAAGAACGAATTCTTTTGGTCAAAACTCAAAAGATTTCACAAGAATGTCCAACAAGAAAGATGGCATATCAAATCAAGAATTGTCAAGAGTTTAACAAAGGAGTAAATTGAGCATCACAAACTCTAGTCTTAACACCAACATCAACTTTTAGCCAAGCACTAAGAACAAAACAACCAAACCGTAACACCACTACTACTACGAAGCTAACTAAGCCACAAGACTACAAGCAAAGCAAGCATAAAAGCAACAACAAGCAACTAAACAACGGCAACAACGGCCAAAGAAAAGCAACCACAAGGAAGAAGGCGAACAAAGAAACCACCACTACTAGAAAGACTCGCTCTCTGACTCCTCGGACTCTTCCTCGTCTTCTCCTCTAAGACTCGAGCTGGCTTCGATCTGGTCTAACTGGTGGTGCACAGCGACGAACTGCGTCTTCACGTACTCAAAGCCCTCCTCGATCATGCGGTTCTGCTGACGAAGCAAGGCAACAACACGCTCGTCGTGCGACGTGGGGTCGTGCTCCCTCTTGGTGTGGGCTTTTCTTCTTCGTCGGTTCTCCTCACTCTCCGAGTCACTTTCTTCAGCTTCTACGGCTTCTGGCGCCCCCACCTCAACCTCATGATCGGTTTCATCTTCGGCTTCCTCGACAACTCCCAAGCTCTGAACAGCGAGGCTCAACTTCCCGGCATGGATGCCAAGCTCAGCTGTCAACTCGGCCCTTTATTCGGGTGCTTTCCTTGACACTTCCTCAAGCGTGATGTACTCACCATCATCCATCTGAAACAGGTTACAACTCCGAAGGTTGGTGGCATCCAACACTAGCTTTCCCACAGCCTTAGGAAGGCAACCATCCACACTGACACCTTTCCTGACCAAGATCCAACTCAACACCATCCCGTATGGTAAGCTCTTCCGATTGTGATCCCGGCAAAACACCATGTGTTGCAACATCAAAGAAGGCAAGTTGAACTTAACCATGTTCTTCAGATAAAAAGCAAAAGTGCACTCCAACTTACCCAACAACTTGCTCTTGTTATTGTTCGGTAACAAATAGTCCGACACCAAAATGACCAAGATCCTTTGCTCCGCAGTCAACCACTTCTTCTCCGGCCTAGAGGCTTGAGTGAAACCACTCATACGGCCAAACAAGTAGCTCAAGTAGTCACGGTACCCCATGGTATCCATACTAATCCAAGAATGACCACTGTACTGAGCCACTCAGGTAGCAGACAAACTCAAAAGCTGAGCCAGCCTCTTTTCAGAAAGCACAACCTTCACACCTCTCACTTTAGAAGTGATCTCAAGCTTATCACCCTCCTTTGTCACAATCATGTGACGATAAAACTCTTTAACCAAACTCGGGTAAGTCTCGGCCCTTATGGCGAGAAACCCATCCAACAAGCCCTGGAATCTAAGCATATCCAACCAAGGAACTAGAAAAAGATTCCGGATCAAAAACTTTACCTTCAAGAACAAGGTAGTGAGTATTCACCTATTCCGCTTTTCTAGCCAAGCTTGATCTTCTAGGCATGGTAGGAGATGACCCAAAGCTCAACAAAAAGGTGCCCACAACTCCTTCTTCTTCCTCCACACTCACGCTGCCTCTCTCTCTCTCTCTCTCTCGAGCTCTCTCTCTCTCTCGCGGTTGCTCTCGGCGACGCAACGCACAACAGGTCGGCGGCGGTTCCGGCGAACGGCGAGGCGGTGGTGGGGCGACGGGTTGGTGTGGTGGAGCTACCGGTTGGGGATGGGGTTTAGGGGTGCTCACGGGTAGAGAAGAGAAAAAGAAGAGAAAGGGAATTTTAGGGATTTGGGAGAAATTGGGGAAAAAGATGATTTAATTTGGGGATTTTGGGTAAAGTGGGAATTGATGGTTTAGATGGAATTAAAATTGGGTAAGTTCTAAGGAAGACAATTAGCTCAAGTGGTTTAGAGGTTGGGTTGACAAAGAATAGTCTCGAGTTTGAAACTCAACGGTTACAATTAAGCATTAGGCTTGACTTTTAAGATGCACAAGAATGAATTTTGGCAAGAATTTTGCTACTTCCAATTTCGAAGAATACTTGGAAAATTTAGGAGGTTCACAAGGAATTGTTGTAAGAACAACCAAGTGTAAGGATTGTAGAATTGGTCCAAGAACAAAACATCTCAAAGATAGATAACAAACTTCACAACTAGACTTGTGTACCAACTAAAGGAGTCACTTAGCAAGAAGAGTTTTATTACCAAGGAAAAGCATGCCAAGGATTGCCAAGCAAAAGGCAACTACGAAACACAAGATAACACTCAAGACAACAAAGAATTATTACCAAGGAAAAGCATGCCAAGGATTGCCAAGCAAAAGCAACTACGAAACACAAGATAACACTCAAGACAACAAAGAACACGATGATCGTGGGGAAACAATGATAGGCTAAAAGAAAGGGTTACCTGCCAACTCTTCATCCATCAAGCCTCCGACTCAGCCTGCGAACGTGCCATCACGAAGACCCTTCCAGCTGGTCTAGCTCTAACTGTTCCACGGCCCGAACCAACTCTCGATGCTCCTCCGGCTCCCGGGGGTGGTGGCAACGTTCTCTGACCGGCTGGCTGGGGGCACTCCGCGACTTTGTGACCTCGATCTCCACATCGAAAACACTTGAGCGCATAGCCATTACAACTTTGACCCACATGCATCCTCCCACAACGCTGACAAAGGGATGCCTTGGCTTGGTTCCCGTGCTCTGTTCTGTTATGTCCTTGAGATGAGATGACACCTGCTTGGCCGGGAAACTCGGTCTCCGGCTTCTTGAAGGTAGAAGAACCTCCGCCCTCAGTCCTCTTCCTAGCTTGCTCGTACGATCCTCTCTGAAGCTGCTGCACGCGAAATAGATCGGCGGCACACACGTAAGCGTCCTTAAGAGAACTTGGCCTACTCACAGTCAAAGCTTTTCGCGCCTCATAGTTCAGACCGGCCACGAATTTCTTGACTTTAGCGAGTTCTGTCGGCACAAGTATCCTCGCAAAATGTGCCAACTCCAAGAACCTCTTGTGGTATTCAACCACAGACATGGAGCCTTACTGCAGGTGGATGAACTCCTCATACATGGCAGCGCGCACATGTGCTGGGTAGAACCTCTTGCGCATTCTGCCCTTGAGCGCGGTCCAGTCGAACTCTGGTTCTTCAAGAAGAGCCGGGCCTTCGTGAACCCACCACAAATCCGCTTCTTGGCAAAAGTAAAACGTTGCCAACTCCACTCTCCTCTCTTCGGGGCAGCCTATAACGGTGAAGATCTTGTCAACACCCGTAGCCACTCTTCTAAGACTACCGGGTCTTCCTCGCCAGCAAAGGTTGGCGGCCGATGTCCCGACACTAAACGTCCTACATCACGGTGCCCAGCAGGGGGAGGAGGTGGCACAGCGTGATTGTTGTTCAACAAAGCTTCACTGAGCGTCTGCATGGTCTGAGTCAGCTGGTGAAGATTCTGAGCGAGCTACTCGTTGGTCGGGTCTCCGGGTGCGTGCTCGAGGACGAGGAGGCATCGCAACTTCTACAACAACAGCACGGTTACGAAAAAGATAGCAAACAAACAAAGATGCCAGAAAGCAACACACAGCTCCACAGAAAAAATAACCATTTGTGGGGATTTCATCGAGATACCTGAACAGGGCATTAGTTCCTTCTTGGGCGTTTCTTGGAATCGATTGGAGTGGAATGATGAATTGATTTCTTCGCACTCTTTGATAATAAATATTGACAAAAAAATATCGAATTCTCGCCTAGAATAGGTAGAATAGGCCGTATACGAAGATTAGAATGATCAGATACATTGAATTTCGATTGGAAGGTCTGAATAATCAGGCAATCCTATCTTCTTTGACGCAGGAAAATGCGCAGCTAAAGATTTTTTGTCAGGTCGCCCGATCATTTAGGTTTTCTGAGAGGTTGGGATAATAGATATCTTGCGCTTGACAAAAAGGGAATGGCGCACTCTTTTTGATCGCTGATCCCTGTGGATCGAAAGGGAGACTAGACTGGAACGGCAGCGGCTCCGCCTAAATAATATCCATCATAACTGACTATTGTTTTTGAATGAAATAAAATGAACATTCCCATATGTAAAATTCAGGTGCAGTGATACCATCAGTACTGCCAGTGGCATTTCTGCCTGATGCTGAAATCAGAATAAATATGTTTGCGAACCTTCTCTTTCAAATTCAAAGTAGATGTTCCTGGCGCGAATGCTCAGGCACTCACTTGTTCGGATTTACATATCTGAATCGTTTTGAACTGAAAAGATAAACTTTTTGGGGGGAATATTCACAATTATGTACGAATATCTTCAACTCTCAATAGTTACATACATAATCTCATAGAACATAGAAAAGCGGGAATGCCCATGACGTGTACGTGTCGGATGAACCAAAATCTCTCATGAAATCTTATTTTTTCCATTAGACAGGGGCCTCGGACGATGCTTCTGCAGTACCCCCTGTGAATGAGCTCCGGCCAGA
>NW_017617275.1:5000-7500 GCF_001879475.1 Ipomoea nil | reverse complement strand
CGTTGCGCTTGGGCAGATTCGTAGCGAGCGCACAATCATCCTTTAACGGACAGCTTACTAGACGGGTGGACACTGGTGTCGGTAACTTACAAGCCTACTGACGGTATATTGCAGATTCACGGTTGTTTTTTTGCCCAACTTGTTCCACGGCCGTTTTTTTGCATGTCCGTCTCGGTCAGATCCGGACGTGTCGTCGAACGAGTGCTGTGGAGGAAGCCCTCGAGGAATGAAAGGCCTCGAGCAATACAATATTTCTATCCTCTTGCGAGGTCGGTCAACCCCCACGCCCGACGACACGTACGCTGCACTGCGCTACGCTGGGCGGGTTCATTGCGAACGCCCGCCCTCCGCCCCTACGGCGCACCGTAATTCGTTAACGAACAGCTTACTAGACGATTGGACACGTGCCTCGGCAACTCACAACCTACTGACGGTATATTGCAGATTCACGTTTGCTCGATTGACCGAATTCACGTGCCAATGATGTTTTTTTGCATGTCCGTCTCCGTCCGGTGCGCCGCCCCGCCTTGCGACTCCGATGGGTCTATGCCGGTCCCCAATAATACGTACGAGCGGCGGGAACACTCGTACGAGGCCTACGGGACGAGGGGGGCCCGTCCCAACACGTTCCGAAAAAAGTCGACCGGCACCTCAACTACCATACCCCCCCTATAGTAGTTAAAAAAAAAAAAACCCCAGTGACAGCAGTAGACACGGTTTGTCCCGTAAATCACACGGTCATTTCGGGTGGTTCCGTGCATTTTTTTTCAAATGTTATTGCATGGTCCTTTAGTTTAGAGCATTTTAACAATGCTTGGTAAATTTCAAAGCGTTTGGATGATTATTTCATTGAAAACGACGATGTCCAAATTTATGCCCAGCTGTCCGCAAAGTTCCTTGTCTGACTTAGCCAAGTACTTGGGATTGTTGGGAATGTGAGAGGAATATATGGCATATCGTTTGCCTCACTAATTAAATAGTACAATAAGCTCTAAAACAAATGTATATGCCATTTTGGCACGAGAACGACGTAAAACGACATAGGCCAAGGCATAACACAGAACCGTCGTAAAAGTACTGGGGTGGCAGGCGGGTAAACCTCTGTTGCGTGATATTTTCCGCATCCGTCCGCAACTGTGCGCAATTTGGGCGCCCTCGTTCCGCATAAGTCCGCAACCTCGGCACCCTCGTTCCGCATAAGTCCGCAACCTCGGCACCCCCGTTCCGCATAAGTCCGCAACTTGGGCACCCTCGTACCGCAACTTTCCGCAACCTCGGCACCCTCGTACCGCAACTTTCCGCAACCTCGGCACCCTCGTACCGCAACTTTCCGCAACCTCAGCACACCCGTACCGCAACTTTCCGCAACCTCGGCACACCCGTTCCGCATAAGTCCGCAACCTCGGCACCCCCGTACCGCAATTTTCCGCAACTTGGGCACTCTCGTACCGCATAAGTCCGCAACTTGGGCACCCTCGTACCGCAACTTTCCGCAACCTCGGCACCCCCGTACCGCAATTTTCCGCAACCTCGGCCCACCCGTACCGCAACTTTCCGCAACCTCGGCCCACCCGTACCGCAACTTTCCGCAACCTCGGCACCCCCGTACCGCAATTTTCCGCAACGTCGGCCCACCCGTACCGCAATTTTCCGCAACGTCGGCCCACCCGTACCGCAACTTTCCGCAACCTCGGCACCCCCGTACCGCAACTTTCCGCAACCTCGGCACCCCCGTACCGCAACTTTCCGCAACCTCGGCCCACCCGTACCGCAACTTTCCGCAACCTCGGCACACCCGTACCGCAACTTTCCGCAACCTCGGCACACCCGTACCGCAACTTTCCGCAACCTCGGCACACCCGTACCGCAACTTTCCGCAACCTCGGCACCCTCGTACCGCATAAGTCCGCAACCTCGGCACCCTCGTACCGCATAAGTCCGCAACCTCGGCACCCTCGTACCGCATAAGTCCGCAACCTCGGCACCCTCGTACCGCATAAGTCCGCAACCTCGGCACCCTCGTACCGCATAAGTCCGCAACCTCGGCACCCTCGTTCCGCATAAGTCCGCAACTTGGGCACCCTCGTACCGCAACTTTCCGCAACTTGGGCACTCTCGTACCGCAACTTTCCGCAACTTGGGCACTCTCGTACCGCAACTTTCCGCAACTTGGGCACTCTCGTACCGCAACTTTCCGCAACTTGGGCACCCTCGTACCGCAACTTTCCGCAACTTGGGCACCCTCGTACCGCAACTTTCCGCAACTTGGGCACTCTCGTACCGCAACTTTCCGCAACTTGGGCACCCTCGTACCGCAACTTTCCGCAACTTGGGCACCCTCGTACTGCAACTTTCCGCAACTTGGGCACCCTCGTACCGCATAATTCCGCAACCTCGGCACCCTCGTTCCGCATAAGTCCGCAACCTCGGCACCCTCGTACCGCATAATTCCGCAACCTCGGCACCCTCGTACCGCATGAGTCCGCAACTTAGGCACCAA
>NW_017617273.1:0-23460 GCF_001879475.1 Ipomoea nil | reverse complement strand
ACAACCACATTCCCAATAATAGTAATGATACCTAGAATGATACCAACATAAAAAAAGATCGGGGCTGCTGTATGAATATTATGACAAAGATTTAAACAGAATGTTTAATTTAATTTGGACCATATACTAAAGAAGAAGTCATTAAGGCAGTGACCTAAGACTAGCTCAATGGGGGACCACAACTTATGAAGAAAAGGATTGAAAGTGTTACATATAGAATCCTATGTAAGAATTTATGTTAAGAGGTAGGGAGTCTTAGGCTATCATGTGATTTAGTTAGCGAAAGGATTTATTTTCCAGCTGAAATCACGCTTGACATTAAAGTTTGAATAGTAAAATATTTAATAATCTTTAAATATATTCTTCACTACAAATAAAATTCGAGTAAAAGACATTTTTAGTCCTAGACTTATAGTGACATGGACAATTTTGGTCCTTCATAAAAAATTAGACAATTTGTGGACACTCTTATTGTGACGAGGACAATTTTGGTCCTCCGTCACTTTTCCCGTTAAATGCCCCGTTTGATAAGGGATATTTGCGTCTTTTCATCCTACCTCCTTCTTCATCAACATCTAGTCTGCTTCTTTACTTACGGCAGTCACCCATCACTGGAAAACCAAGGTCAAAGGTCACCGGAGATGCTGCTGTTCGTCGTTGTTCAGTCTTTACCGGATCCACTTGCCGCTACTGTGGTGTTGGTCGTCGGAGGATGGAGACCAGGTGGGGGCCGGACGGCAGTGCTTATGTATATGTTGGTGTGTACAATTAAATCTAGAGAAGAGAGAGACGTGAGATAATAGAGATGAGAGAGAATTTGGGTACAGCTTTGATCAGAAGCCCCAAACCCCACATTGCAATGAATCTCACTTGGATTCCCTCCTTGCAGCAGCTGCTTCAAGTTTAAAGATGGGTCCTCCACGTCGCCGGAAATCCACCGGAGAAGATACTGGTCCGACCCGCCAGATTCAGCCAACAAACACTCCCAGTCTTCCATTCCAAGATCAAAATTTTCTGGCCCCTCGCTCCAGTCCAGCGCAGGGTGAAGCTCTCCCACGCACTTCTTTTTCTGGCCGGAGCCTATGCCGACTAGATTAGCCTCCATAGTTTGAATGGTAGTGGCGATGGAAGGAGCCACTAGACTTGCTGTTTTATACCCGCTGCCGCCGCCGCTAAGGAGGATGAGGAAGCGGAGGTAGAAGTGGAGGGGCTAGGACTCCTCGTATCCAGAACAGAAACCGATTCACTGCTCGCAAAACCGCTATCTTTCTTGAACTTGGCTGCATCTGGGGGCACTAAGGAGGAAGAAATTGCATACCCAAACCTAGAAACTTCAAAAACACTTTTCCCCTACAAGTTATTGCTAATATACTTTATTCCTATTATCTGCAAATACAAGAAACCTGACAAAAATAATAATCCCTAGAACCCAATACCAAATCTCAAGTGCAAGAGATCTAGGAGAAACAAAAGCACACACAAAAAAAAGAGTTTCCCCCTAGAAAAAAGCTTCTTCAATGGCAGAGAAGACTCACAGGGTTCAAAGCTATGAGCTTTACACTCCGATCCGGGCATTTTTTTTTCCAGCTGTAAGCTTAGCCATATCACCATTACAGGAGCTCCATGTTGGGTGACTGGCGTAAGTAAAGAAGCGATGATGAAGAAGGAGATAGGATGAAAAGACGCAAATACCCCTTCTCAAACGAGACATCTAATGGGAAGAGTGGCGGAGGATCAAAATTGTCCTCGTCACAATAAGAGTGTCCATAAATTGTCTGATATTTTTATGAGGACCAAAATTGTCCGTGCCAGTATAAGTCTAGTACAAAAAATGTCTTTTACTCAATAAAATTTTATAGCCCCCACGGCTAAGAAATCAAGAATTTTAAATAAGAAATAGTCAGATATTTAAAATTAACGATAAGAAATTGCGTTTATGAAAACTTTGGGGATTCAGAAAAGAGTCTATTAATATTGCCGACTAACAACAACTATTGTTTAAAAATTGAACGTTAGATTATCAGATGAGTAGCTAGATTTGGTTAGCCGTTGACAAAAATTCATGATTGCCAATAAGCTAAGGGCATATGTTTATGTCACAATTTATCTGGTCCACATAGCATATGGATCATGGATCGAAACGATGAGGTACATTAAATTCATACTCGTAAGATTTTCATAACATAAGACACAAAATATATCTCTGAACAATTTTGTATGAATTAAGGTTACTTTTTTGAGGACTAAAAGTTTTTTTTTTTGTTTTTTTTTTTTTTTTTTTTTTAAAAAAAAAAACCAAAGATTAATTATACTATTAAGCCAAACTCTGATATCCAGTGGGCTAGCGACGAATGCAACAAATGCAAGCTCCAAATTTTGTTTAGATGCACTTTAAATCATTCAAATTAAGCATTTAAAATAAATTTTTTACCTACATAATTAATTTCATCATCTCTAATATAGACCTTCGTCACACTTATTATATTGCTGATTACAAATCTCTTGACAAATATTGAAAATATTTTCACACCCAAAAAGTGCATGCAATATCCACAAAGTGGCAAGAAAACATATAATCACAACCCAACAACATACTTAGACAATTGGAACACAATTAACTAAACAAACAAGAATCGACTCTCGTATGTGTACAACATGTTCTAAATCTAGATCAGTTTTATAATAGTCATCATCGATCTTCAGCTCTTCTTTTCATTTGATTATTCGACCTGAGATATTCTTCCCAGATATCTAATAGGATCAAATACATAACTTAAAATATAATCAAAAGCTATATAAAATATATAGAATAGTTGATAACCAATTAATTTGTCACTCAATTCTAACATACATCCATACCTTAGCTTGTCATTCAACATCTGAAGGTATAGACTCTTCTATGTGTGTACATTGTGATTCATCTGATTTTGATCTATATAAAAAAAGATAATGCAAAATGAAAAAAAAAAAAAGTGAAATGAGATTAAAATTTAAAGAGAAAACTGCCAATAAATTTTGTAAGAAAATTAGCATTATTATATTGAATAGAAAAATAAAGGCAAAAATAATTAAATAGCTTCTAACGCTCAAAATTTATTTCGTATCTGCTAGTTGCCTTTTAGATCGTTGGATATCCTCTGCAGACGTGATAACGGAAGGACAACACTGCTGCAACTCAATTGACTTCAAGTAACGACTATATTTCCATTATATAAGGAATTTTTTCAAATCATAACAAAATCTTAGGACTAACCGCTCAAGATAACAAAATGAATATTTATCAGCTCTCCATTGCTTGAGCGTTTTTATCTTCAAGAAGCAAGAATTTTAAATTATGAAATCCACTTTCTTCTACTTCCATACTTTCCCATGAAACACATTTTTCAACTTGAGAACTTTAAGCTGAGGCAATATGCCAATTGCCGTTAAATCCTCTCCGAAAGGTTAATACATTCAACCTCACTCCGAAAGGTTAATACCATTCAACCTCAACTTCTTTAGTTGTGAAGGAAACACAGATGGTTTTGGAAGGGTTACAACATGGCCTAACGAAACTGAAATTGTTAGCCTCTCAAGTCGTTTCAACATTCTAGATTATCGAAAATAATTGGACTGCTGTCAGATACAAAGATTTTCAAAATTTTAATGTTTGGAAACTGCAATATAATCCTGTTCTGCAATGAGTTGGACACACCCAAGATAATGTCTGCATATTATCTTTATCCATGCTTGGAGGATCAATCACATAAGATTTGTCAAGTTCAAGATGTTGTAACTGAGATGACCCCCAAATTGTAGAAGGCAAATGGAGAGGCGGAGGGGCTCCAAGTTTGGATTCATTACTAGAAACAACAAGTGTCTGCAAGTTTCGATTAGTTGACACTACATACTCAAGACCCTCAAACCATTCAGATACAGATAGGTATCTCAAGAAAACTAAATCCTGTAAGCGTGTTTGCACTCTTTGAAGAAACGAGGATGGAACAAAAGCTAAAACTCTAAGCAACTTGAAAGATACAAATATTTCAGCATCTTCTTGAAAGAAGAAAATAGAACGAGGGTTGTTTGTTTTTAACAACACATAATAGTCAAATTTATGTGTGTATAAACTTAACCAACGGCATGAATTTGCAAACATGCTAAATGACTCTTGTGGAAGTTGCCGAGTATTTAAAGAACATAAAATGCCCTCTTTTGAGCTTCTCTTACGCAAAAGCTATGGAAGGCACTGTGAATCCTACCATTCTTAATTTTTTCATCAAAACTCCAATTGGTCGATTAGAAATAAGACTTCTATCAATAAACTCTTTTAAATACTCATAAGCTTGATTTTCTAAACCCTTATTATCCAAAGGCTCAATAAATCCCTCATCAATCCATAACCTAATAAGTAGTTTCATTTTGATTGCACTACGTTTTGGAAAAACTCCAAAATATAGAAAGCAAACTTTCAAATGTTGTGGCAATTGATGGTAAGTGAGGGTGAGTGCCCTGCTATCTAGAACTCCAATCAACTCTATTTCCTTTTCAACTTCTTCCATTCTTGTTGTATGTTGTCACATTTAGATAGACGCTTTGCAACTACAACAATTGAGTGCGGCAATCCTTCACATATCTCTACAACTTGGCTCCTAATTTTTTCAAATTTAGATGCCATATTATGTCGTTCTAAAAAAGGATTATTGCAAATAAATCCAACTTTCTTCTGAATTTAGCAAAGGCATGGGATGGACATAAACATTTAGGGAACAATATTCCTCACCGAAATTCCTGTAAAAGTAATCCCTTCTTAAATGCATAGTGGTTTGCACTATGCGACTTCCATTATCATCTTTATCAGGAAGACATCCTCTTATATCATACCAAGCTTGAGTGTTGCATAAGTTATCCAAAACAATTAGAAACCTCTTACCTCTCAAGAAGTTGTATACCTGCCTAGCTGCTACATCATCATCATCAGGAATGTTTGTCTCCTTTGTTAGTGTCCAAAGAAGGTCGTGTAGCATTTGGCTCTTGTTGTATTCCCAGACATAGTAACCCAACCTCGTACATCGAAGTGGGATGTAACGATTGGATCATTATATACACTCGTAGCTAAAGTTGTTTTTCCTATACAGGTCATACCGAGAATTGTGATTACTTTGAACTCAAATGCCCAGTCATCATCCCGGACGAGTTTATCCACTATCTGCATATGATCACGGCGACGACCCACCATTGTGCCCCCTCAAGCATCACCGGAGAATGTTTAATCCAAGGAATCATTGGTCCTTCACTTTCATTCTTCACTGCTTCTTTGCTTATGCTGCTGCTAAGTTTCAGCAACTCTGCTGCGTTTCTGCCGCTTCTTGCAAGATCTGGAAGAGTTGCTGAGAAGCTTTTTGTTGGTCCTCTGCGTTCTTGGCCAGAAGAAAGTTGCTGAGTTGTATTTCGATGCGATCTTCGGCCTCCAGTGCAAAGTCTCTGATCTTCATCTCCAAATCTCTGGTTGCAGGGCCACCCCCAGATTTCTCTTGCACAGAAGCTTGCAAAGATGAAATCTTTTCAAACAAAGAATTGATTGATATGGATGCTTCATCATCAAGAGAAACCCTTGGATTGTTGGGTTGCTGAAACTCCAACTTCATAGTTGCACTGAGAGAAGTCAAAGCAACAGATGCCATTTCTCTCTCTCTCTTTCAAAATATTCAGATTTGCTTGTTTAGTTTTGTCAATGAATGAGTGGGTGTGGCCACAACTCTCCAAACATTGCATAAAAAGATGATGAAGGTGGTCTGATCTGCTGGTTAAAAAATTGTTTTAATTTCTCTCTCATCTGTAAAACATTGTCTCCACCAATGTCCAATGATGCACACTGAAGTATTATTCATATTAATATTAATATATAAATAATGCCAACAACTTTTAAATTAACAAATATATTTAATCACTGTCCAGGGCACCAATTTCAATGTCCACCACCTTGCATAATACGGAGTATTAATTAATCACCATTCTCTGCATTGATAGTTCAGTTGGTCACATGGATAAAGTTTATGAACAATAATTCGAGATCGAGTCTTACCAGCAGCGGTGTAGGAAGTTAAGGGGCTTCCTTGTGTACAATAAGTATATGATTTATATCATCACAGAAGATCTGTCGGGCCAGTACCTGTGGGGCACTTTTTGGAAACAATATTAATCACCATCCCCCGACTCCAACCACCATCACCTTTGCATAATATTAATGTTATCATGTTAGGTAAGCTAGTGTAGTTGGTTGTGTGGAAATTCCCAAAACGATTTGTGATGGCTAAGATCCATGACGGGATCTAAGCTGAGAGCCTTAGACTCGTGTCGCGAGCGAGTAAGCCGAAATGCCATGCAATTTTTTGGGAATGTTCCTAGAGGTAAACTCGTACCTCCAATTTTTGTGTGTGTTGCGATAGGCAAGCCAAAATTGGTTAAGTACAGAGTTAGATGTGCAATGGTAAGTCTAGACTTATAAGTCGTAGACAGAATACCATTAAACAATTTCTCACAACAGGGGTTATCCCTATTGACTACGTGATGTCAAAAGATAATGTAGCGGCCGTTAACTTGCTAACCCGAGGGTAAACAAATGGTTGTGGAGAAGTTGGAACGAGGAATGGGTCTAAGCCCTTGGACTAAAAGTTCTATAGTGGATACCCAACCTAGCTGGCACCTAGGTTCAATGGAACAACTAAATTATGGAACGAAGTGTGTCACTATGGGGGTCTCGGGCTCCCTACCACTCCTCGTTAAAAACAGTGACTCTCGCACGAGGCTAGCACATTGATGATTTAATGATTCGAATGTCGATTGACATGGGTGTGTATGATTCGATACTTGAGAAAGAATCACCTGTGTGAGAGAGAAGTGAGGGTCGCTTCAAAGGAGAATTGATGGGCACAATTCTTTAGAAACTCTTGCAGAACCAGGAAGATGACCCACGACCAAAACGGGCACACTCATGAGAACAGAGCACGGTTGGGAGGTTCCTGTGTGAGATATGTCATCGTCTACACAAACGGCAGTCGGTTCAAAGACATCGTGTTCTACCGTACAGCCAATAGAGCAAACATGTCTTCACAAGGGAAGGTTCAAAGGGTATAGTGATCCCTACCTATCTTATGCAGAGATCGACCGTTGAACACAGTTGTTTCCGATTTCAAAATACCCTGAAAATCAATTTTCATTCATGTGGGGGATTGTTGGGAAAAATAGCATTAAAATGGAATTTTAAGTAGCTATTTTGTTGTACAATTATCAGTGGGGTCCACTTCCGAAATGGGTCGGGTCAAAGTGGATTCGGGTTCTTTGTAGTGAGACAAAGAGAGTGATATATCGTACGATCAAAACGGATAATAGGTGAATGAGATATTGATTCTCAAAGTAGACCCATTTGAGTTGGAAAAATGAAGGGAAAAGCTTGGGAAGAAGTTTTGTCCCACATTGGTTTGGGAAGAGGATTTGCCCCACTATTTATACAAGAGCTCTTTTAAAGCTTATTGAATTGTATAGCATAGAGGCTTTTTTTCGTGTGTAGGGGTGGTGCAATTGAAAAGGCTTGATCCAAGAGCCTGAGCTCGTGTGCAAGTAACTTTCTGGATCCTTTTTTCCAACGGTTCGGTGCACGATGCATATGAAAGCGCGGTACGTTCTGGTCTTCTGGAATATTACGCGTGGTTCACGTCTACCGAAAACAGCAGTACGCGCGGCAACTAACTATTTGGAGGATTAATTCAACTGTTGGTCGGCTTTGAAGGTTATAATCTGATTTTAAATTAGATTTAATCTCAATAGACGGAGGACCAAAAATGTCCTCGCCACAATAACTCTGTCCATAAAATGGAAAATTTTTTTTATAAAGGACTAAAATTGTCCAAGCCACTATAAGTCTAGGACCAAAAATGTCTTTTACTCAATGTTATTTACACCTCAATCTCCTATATAAGTTTGTTGTTGGAGCAGCAGATTTACAAGTTAGAAGTGAAGTAGAAACACAACACACGCAACAAGAAGTTAGTTTTCTTCTCTCAAAACTCTGCTCCTACTCCGTTCTTGCTGTTGTGTTCTGTCCGTGCTCTAGTTCGTCGGATTCATTCGTTGGGGTGCTCAAACGTTGAATCGTAGTACATTTTATCCTGGGAAGCCTAAGCAACAACGCTCCTGGAACTTTTGGGAGGTGGCAAATAAGGTTTTAAAGAAGAGAGCTTTCGCTCAACTCGTACTTTCCACTCTTCTTCATCTTCTCTCTACTCCGATTTTGGGATTATGCTTTTAAGCAAAAATCCTTGTACTACACTTTTCCTTTAGTTGGAATAATAATCCGAGGATTATAAATTCCAGTTGGTTGATATATATATTTTTCGTGTGTGTGTGTATATATATATATATATATATAACCTTTGGGGTCCGATTTATGTGTATATTAGTATGTGTATATATATATATATATTTCGGATATATATTGAATAATATTTTATATACTTTCGTGTGTATAGACGATAAATCTTATTTTGTGATATTAAATCGACTTTGGTTCATTATCACCAACACATTATACATACAATAGTCTTATTACAGCGAGACATGTTATTAAATTTCATTTATACACATTATAGTCTTATTACAACACCACTAAATAGTTTCATTTTATATACATTGTAGTTTCATTATAACACAACTAAAGTATCATTTTAATATAACTAGATTTTCATTTGACAATATACACTCAATATGTAAGACATTATTCAGTTTCTTTTTATACATACTGTAGTTTCATTTCAACAAAACTAATGTATCATTTCAATTCAACTACAACTGTATTTGACAATATACACTTAATTTGTGAGACATGTTATTTAGTTTCATTTTATATATATTTTTGTTTCATTTTAACACAACTACGATATCATTTCAATTCAATTATAGTTTATTTGATAATATAAATAACACAATATGTTAGACAAGTTATTTAGTTTCATTTTAGATACATTATAGTTTCATTTTATTATAAACACATCAAAAATATGAGATTTGTTAAAATTTAACAAATTGTTTCTTTACTTAAAGAAACAACGCTATTTTCATACCATGATCCACGGTCCACGATATAGAAAATCGCACCATCTCCCACTTTAATTTCTTTCGTTTCCCTCCTTCCATTTGAAGACTTAAGGGGTCGTTTGGTTCACGGAATGTCAGATTACCTTAGGGAATGTTAGATTGTTGGGAATGTTAGATTACTGAGAATGTTAGATTCCTGTGTTTGGTTAAAATTGGGGTATGTAATATAATGATGTTTAGTTTAGGGTTATCTTTTATACACACTATAATATCCTTAACATATTTTCATATATTTTAATAAATTTAAAAATTAAAATAAATAAATAAGATAACAGTATCATATATAATTACACGATTTTAAAATATTAATTAAAATCTTGAACTTGAGAAACAAAATTATTTTATATGCTAACATAGCATAATAAAAATAAAAAAAAAATAGTTACAAAAATAATTATATATATATATATATATATATATATATATATATATATATATATATATATACTAAACTAACATAACCAAGGTTATCTTACATTACCTAATATTTTGAAGGGAATCACATTCCCTTCAAAATCTTATATGGAGGGAATGTGACATTCCTTGAGAATGTTAGATTCCCTAAAATAATATAAACCAAATACCGGAATGTGAGTAACTCACATTCCCTTGATTATGTTATATAACTGAACCAAACGCCCCCTAAAAGTCTTCATAACCATCCAACAAGTCAACAACTACTCCCCCATTTATTCTTTATTTTATGTAATTAGTGAGGAAGTTTTTGTTCTACTCCCCCACTTATTCCTTATTTTATGTAATTAGTGAGGACGCGTGGAAGCTGCCAAAAGTAGAGGATTAGGGGATTAAACAAATGTTTGGCTGTCCCTTAATCAGCCCAAACAATGAAAGAAAATCTAACAACCATTGTGCAGCTTGTGTGAAGATCAAACACGCACCCTCAAGCTTGGTATGCGTGTTCCAACCCACCAGACCACTCCATCTCTTGAGTAATTACTTATAGGGAGTTCGAGGGGACACATGCCGAATAGTCGACATGTCCGCCATGTATCCTCTATACACCCGGTGATCTCGGTAGCTAAAGAAATACGTGCACATACGTATAAGAATGTATCTGATTGACCAATCCCTTACTGGGATCGACTTGAATGCTAAGTATATGTGCTCGGGATCCCGACCCAATTACTCAGGTCGGGACTGAGCTTAGAAGAATAAAGTCAAAGGCCCATGAAGCCAACGAGAGGCCTAGCATCCAGGTCGAGTCAGTCATGAGCTAAACTCAGATCAGGTCAAGAATTGTCAATTGCCTCTCTGTGATTCGTATCCGACCAACTCTTTAGTGTAAAAGGGTTCGTAGCCCAAGATATATTCTCTATTAGTTTTCATATGATTTCTAATATCTAACTCTATAATAAAGCAAGAAGTTTTGCCAATCATTAGTTCCCGCCCAATGAAAACGACGCAGTTTTGGTATAGCTAACAATCTGGAATTAATTCCTTTTTTACTGTGCGCGTGTAATGAAAATTCGTATTGGGAATATACCTAGCCGTTCTTATTATTACACAGTCCTTGGTTCCCAAGGAGTTCAATTAATGTAGAACTCTTTGGTATTGTAACCAAGATCACTACTATTAATATCTACAAATCCTAATGAACTGCTACGGCATACAAGAAACAATTAAATAGAGATTACATACATTACATACATACATAGATACATAGAATATGCAGAGTTGGAATATTCAAATTTACATTAATTGAGATGTGCGATTTCCCAAACTTAGAATGCCGGTATCTCCTTATTTTTGAATCTTCAGTATGTATAAATACCGGCCTTCTTCATGGCAGTACACTTCAGAAAGTTATCACAGTTTACAGCCTTTTCGAAACCAATCTTTGCTGTTTCAACATGCCTTCCATGTTCCTTGCCGTGAGAAACATCAAGCCGGAACACCAGCAAAGGGCAATACGAGTGAGAGCAATTCGTGTGTTTGAAGTTCCTGAAAAAAGGGGAGAAGGTCAGGTTAGTAAGAGCATGGAAGTTGTGTTCCATGATGAAGAGGTAATTTTAGCTATTTTCACATATGATTTTGTCTACTAACTGCTGCCATTTTATCTAATAATCTTACTGTGTTTTCCTATCTATAATCTTCTCATATAATGTTCTTTCAATTAAGCTTCTATAACTGTTTTGCTGTGTACATTTTGTTTACTATTGTATTCGCAGGGAGACTACATTCATGCGAGTATCATCAAGAAAGACATTGTCAAGTATAAAGATATAATCAAGGAAGGGAAAATTTATGAAATAAAGAACTTCATGGCCTCTACAAACTACTACGTGTACAAGATTACAGAGCATGGTTTCCTGCTGAAATTTAACTACAGAACACAAGTCAAGGAAATACATTCTACTGGCTTTCCTTGCAAAATGTTTAGATTAAAGAGTTTTGTGGCTTTGAAAGATCCTGAGGATGTGAATGACAAGGAGCTGATTGGTACTAAATTTACATTTCCAAACTGCTAATATCTTCTTTATTATACTTTTAATATAATATTGCTAATATTTTGTTCGTTTTGCAGATGTTATTGGAAGGGTAACTGAGATTTACAATCCTGTTGACAAGATTGTGGGGGGAAAGGCTACCAAACTAATAGACTTCCAACTTGAAGACAATGCGTAAGTTTATTAAAATAAATTTGATTACATTATAAATTCATGCTTTTTTTTTTAATAGTTTTGGGTTTTTTCTGTTTATAATGCAGTGATAACACCATCATGTGTACACTGTGGAATGAGCATGTTTCTTCCCTGATGCCTTTTTACAATAGTGATTCTAAAGAACCACTGATTGTTGTCATTCAATGCTGTAGGGCCAAAGTTGTGGGTGGTGAGTTTTTATACTATTTTCTCTTCTAATCTATAGATTCAAATACTGTATTTTATATCATAATATATATCATAATATATATCTAAAAATACACTTCTCTATTTTATGCATTTTTTTAGGTGAAGTGAGAATAACCAGTTCCTATGATGCTACGAAGCTGTGGTTTAATGAGGATTGGGAAGAGTTTAAAGAGTTTAGGTCAAAGTAAGTTCCATCTTTTATATTTCTCCTATTTTTTAGTTTTCTGCTAATTGTCTTGCTATCTTTATTAATGTGTGCTATACTTTGTACTTCTGAATTAACACAATCCATATATTTCATTTTATCATCTGAATAATGGAGAAAAAAAAAATATACTGTGTATATATACTTAAATACCATGCTGTACAATGTACTCAAATATATTTGAGTACACTGAACTGCATATCTAAATAAAAGATAGATAGTTTAAATGTTGTCTACTCTATTTTTGTTTGTTGTTTTAGACACATCTAACTAAGTTTCTAATGTTTTGAAGCATGAAAGCTCAGGGTACTCCAATGCGGAGTCTCAGTACTGGCACACTGCATTCCAACTCTACAGGCATTAGTGATTTTCATAATGCTTCTGTTATTGTGACTAACTGCCATGACATTAAGAAGGTGAAAGAGGTAATCCACATACTAAGCTACCAATCTTTTCTGTAGTTTGATGGGACTGAAATTATTAACTGTTATATATACTTATAAAATTGTTTGAATACTATAGGATGGGGACTATTATGTTGCTGCTGAGATTCTCGGGTTAGATTTTGAGGATGGTTGGTACTACTTATCATGCCTGAAACTTGGATGTAATAAGAAGCTTAAAGAACAGGAAGGGACACTTTTCTGTACTAAGTGTAAGAAGAATTGTATGATGGGTCAAGTTAGGTACAAAGTTGTTGTTATTGCTCTTGACAAGTTTGGAGATGCTCCAATGTTGCTTTGGGATAGGGAAGTTACAGAGCTTGTGGGTATTCCTGCCTCTATTTTGTATGCAAAATACAAGGAGGTAAATTCTTATTACCTAATGTCTGCATTTTTTGGCCTAAACTGTTTACATTATCTGTTTTTAACTTGGTTATTTGTTCACTATCTAAACAGCTTGATGTTGAAGTGCCCCCTGAATTGGATGCTATAGTTGGTATGAAGATGCTGTTTAAGATCAACTTCAAACTTGCCCAAAAGATGGGTCCCAATTACCCATTCAATGTTGTTAGGGTTGTAAGGGATGAGCACTTGCTTAAGACGTATGCTGACAGATTTGTGGAGCATGAAGAGCAAGACTTAATGTCAAGGATGATTGATGAGGAAACTAACACTGATGCAGTTTCTGGAGTAAGAATTTCTAACACTAAATTTTGAGATTTTTTATTTTTTTGGTTACTAATAGTGTTGTCTGCTTTTCTTACTAATAGGAAGATTCGATTGGGGTTGAAGTGAACAGTCCTGCGACTGTCCAGCCCTCGCAAAAGGAAGGAGAAGACAATGCAGAAAATGTTGGTGCTATTAAAAGGTCACTTTTGGATGAGTTTTCATCATCCAAAAGTAGGAAGAAGTTGAATGACTCAGAAATCAAAAAGGAAAAGATGTAATTGAGATTGATGGTTGAAAGAGATTGTTGATAGCCGGACACTATCCAGACATTTTTTTTTTTGTTTTTCCTAATACTGTGGTGTGACAATTTTTTATTTTCAGTTTTATGGATGGTTTAAAACTTTTATCTAATGCTTTTAGTAATTTCCTAACTGTTTAGTACAATAAATTGGTGTATGTACTGCTATTCGAACCTGTTTTGGAGTTTTTCTAATTTTGCTTTCAGGTTATTCAGAAAAAGGATGAAAGGTGTCCAAGTTGCAGCAAAGATGCTAGGGTTTAGGGTTTTAGAAGGCAAACAGGATGGAAATACTTTGGTAAGCAATTTAGAGTTTGAAGTTGTGTTTTTCATATGTTCCTATTGCCAACTCTAAGACTTTATATCTAAATATGTTTTGCCTGTTTTGCAGCAAAGATGCTAGGTGGCCAAGGTTTTAGAAGGCAAACAGGATGGAAATAGTTTGCCAAGCAATTTAGAGTTTGAAGTTGTGTTTTTCATATGTTCCTATTTCCAATTCTAAGACTTTAGATCTAAATATGTTGTGCCTGTTTTGCAGCAAACATGCTAGGTGGCCAAGTTTTTAGAAGGCAAACAGGATTGAAATAGTTTGGCAAGCAAAGTCGGTTTTAGTAGTCCACAGGATGTAAATAGTTTGCCAAGCAATTTAGACTTTGAAGTTGTGTTTTTTGTATGTTCCTATTCCCAATTCTAAGACTTTATATCTAAAATATAAAGTGCGTATAAAATAGATTTTGTTTCAATTACCTATTTGCACAATCAGCTTGACTCTGTTTGCAATTCTAAGACTTTACATGTAAATGTACTGTTCTAAAAAAAGGGTGTTAGTTGCAATTACCTATTTGCACAATCTTCCTTTACTCTGTTTGCAGCTATCCAAACAACTGATGTTCAAGCTGGAATCCATCAATGTGTTCTAGCACATTTAAATAGATATCAGATAAAAGCAACTAAAAGAAGAATTTTGTCAAGTCATTTAGGTCATGTAAAAAAAGGGTGTTAGTTCCAATTACCTATTTGCACAATCTTCCTTTACTCTGTTTGCATCTATCCAAACAACTGATGTTCAAGCTGGAATCCATCAATGTTTTCTAGCACATTTAGAAAGAAATCAGATAAAAGCAACTAAAAGAAGAATTTTGTAAGTCATTTACATTACTGTTTTATGTAGATATAAAACAAACATTCTCCTTTAAACGGAAAAATGTTTTTATCCTACACAAATTTGACTTTTATAGTAATATAAAATCCAATAATTTTAAAAATCCCAGAGGTCAAATACAATAGAAATACAAATTGATTAACACTGTCAATACTCGAGGACCATTTGTGACACAAAGACATTTTTCAAGGTGTCTATTATTAATAAAATAAATTTGTTTTTGCCAATAAAAAACAATTAAATAATCTCCTTATACATAGAAGAACATTATACCAGTTTTAAGCAAATAGTAAAAATTTACATTACTGTTTTATGTAGATATAAAACAAACATTCTCCTTTAAACGGAAAAATGTTTTTATCCTACACAAATCTGACTTTTATAGTAATATAAAATCCAATAATTTAAAAAATCCCAGAGGTCAAATACAATAGAAATACAAATTGATTAACACTGTCAATACTCGAGGACCATTTGTGACACAAAGACATTTTTCAAGGTGTCTATTATTAATAAAATAAATTTGTTTTTGCCAATAAAAAAAAATTAAATAATCTCCTTATACATAGAAGAACATTATACCAGTTTTAAGCAAATAGTAAAAAAAAAAAGGATTTTATATTACTGTTTTGACAAAAAAAAAATGAGAATCTGCTTTTAAAAAAGAGTTTATCATGCAAAAAAAAAACACTTATATGCTTATATAGACTAAAATAATGCATCAAAAACAAGATGTCAAGGACAATACAATTATTACTAAAATAAAGGAATTTGGTCGATAGTCGAGCACCATTTCCCGAACAAGGACATTTTACTGAATGTGTCTAATATTTACAAAATAAACTTAGTGCTTGCAATAAAACACAGTGAAAGAATATTATGATATATACAGAATAGTTATACCAGTTTTGACCAAAGAGAAAAAAAAAAGGTATTAGCATTACTTTGCTAACATTACTCAATTCTATACTTATATAGAACCAAACAATGCACCCAAATTAAAGGCCAGTGATGGAACAATATTGCCTTACAAATTAAAGTGAACAAACTTACAAAGTATGCAAGTATATCCATACAAACTAATCTAACTACAGCCAAGTAGAGAGGAAGTCTTAACCTATTTCGTTGTATGACCCTATTGCTTTTAGTGGTCTTTGATTGATTGGTTTTTTTATGACAGCTGCTCTTCAATTTCTTCAAAGCTTGATGATTTCATTCTAATAAGAATAACAACAAAAAATATTGTTAGAATTTGTGTTCAGGATATTTAATAAGAGGAAAAGCATACACTCGCATAAAGTGAACAAAGTTACAAACTATGCAAGTATATGCATACAAACTAATCTAAAGACAGCCAAATAAAGATAAAGTGTTAACCTATTTGCTTATATGACCATAATGCTTTTAGTGGTCTTTGATTGCTTGGTTCTTTTCTGGGACCCATTCTTCAATGTCTCCATAGCTTGGATTATTCCATTCTTAAAAAAATACCCAAAAAAATTAAAATGGTTAGAATGTGTTCATAATATTTAATAAGTAGAATCAAATAATCAATGTATGTGTTCAATGTTCTTAGAACAGTCTTACAAACTGTGCAACTATAACAGTGCAAACTCATCTAATGTAACACCAATCAAGATATAGTCTTAACTTATTTTCTGATGTGGCCGTGGTGATTATTTTGTGCTTGCTGCTCTTCAATTGCTCTAAAAAGAATAAAAAAAAAGTTAGACTTTCTGTCCAGAATAAATAATACCAACACATACATTGAATAAATTGGCAGGCACATTTAGAAAGAAATTACATAACAGCATTACAATTCAAGATTGGTAAATTAAATAACATTAGTGTGTTAACTAAAAAAAAGAAAATATACTTTTATTTGAAGAATAATGTCAGCCACTGCCATAAGAGAAAAATGAATAGTTCTAGAACCAGTGAGTAATTGGGTGTGTGTTCCATGTTCTTACAAATCAGCTAAAGAAATTGGATCAGTGGGAAATATTGGCCTGTTAACTATTACTTAATCATTCTTAGGAAAAGAAACACATTTCCTAAACATTAAATACAATTGATGGGCAGCTATCATTACTATTAAGAGAAAACTCTTCAGTTCCAATCCTATTTTCAAAATCCAGGCAAAAGTAAAATAAAGTACAATGAAGCCATATTATCAGCTTTGCCCCATCTAACTACCAACACAGTTCTCCAATTTCAGACCACAGGTAAAGACACAAATCACATCTACATTTTCAAGTAAACACAATAGACAGAGCAATGAGGAAAATCACTAAATCAACAATTTTAGGCATCAAAAGGAAACCAAGTGATGAAAATAAAGGTAAGTTCGAAACTTATCTTTTTCATACTTCGAATTAAGCTTCATTCTAGCATCCTCTTCATCTGCGGTTCTGTTTATGCTCTCTATCTCCTCAAAAAATTCCAGTATGTTCTTAAAAAAGAACATGATAAAGTCGAAAACAGGTTAGGGTTTGTGTGAATAATAATATAGCTATACCATTTTGAAAATAACTGTTAAACAGTTAAGAGTACTTTCTCTTTGGTGTTTTTAGAGCAACATTACAAAAAATACGATTTAGAACCCTAATGGCTATGAAGAGGACAAATCTGAAATCAAAAAAATTCAGCTATGATTGTTGATATGCATGCATAGATCAAGAAACATAGATCAAATTTAGAACAAACAACAACGAAAAGTAGGAAACCTAAACAAATTTAGTGTAGATTGACAAATTAATAACCTTAGAATTGGAGAATTACCTTCACTGAAACGCGATTGCCACGATTTACCGTTGTTGAACACTAAGATCTTTCACAGAAAGGAAAGATCGGGATTGTGTACTGCTAATCGGAATTGATGCTAAGCGAGACCCGACTACAATTTCTCCAGGAACAATGTTCAATAAGAACAGTTGAATCGGAGATTAGGACTTAGGACTGATCTAGATTTAGGCTTGACAGAGAAAGATAGTAAGATCGTAGGGAGAGGTGAAGAACAGATCTGTTCAGACATGAGAGCAAGGAGAGCTCAAGAGAAGGAGAAGGGTAGACCCTTCTTCCTCTTCTCTCGAAATTCCGACAGAAAAAACATTAATATTGGATATATTATTGTATATATATATATATATATATATATATATAAATTATATGCGGAAAATTATATATATACCGAAAATAATATATTTAAAGAGGTTAAAGATATAAATTAATAAATAAATATATAGATATGTATATAGTTATTTATTTATTTATTTAATTTTTAATTGTTATGTGTAATTAATTAGATATATAATCTTAACAATTGTAATGGTATTTATTGTGGACAATGTTATACTTAAGATTTTGTCAAATAAAATTAGTGTTACTATATAGCCATTACCATTTCAGGTTATATATATTTCACAATTAGATTATCGGTAAGGTGTGTTTAGTGGCACACCACTAATTTGTAAATAATTGTTAGGTAAATTTTTAACAATTTGAAATTAAGTATGTATTGTTAGTTGTATTATGTGTAATTCATTTTTATGATTTTTAGTTATTTGGATTATTATTAAATTTAATGTTGTATTTTAATTCGCAGAAAATGAATTGGGCAACTCATCATCAAGGAATAATTCTGATCAAGGAAAACAACAGTCTCCGACAAGAAATCCTGCCCGCATTCCTCTTGGAGGGTGTTTGTCTCAAAACATCACACCCTTGAGTAACGTGACTAACGGTAAATCCACTAAGTTCAATTGATATAGCATCGTTGTGAATTTATAAAACCTTTTTATAAGTCTACTTATTATGTAAGTCTTATTTAAAACAATTACAATTTACAATCATAAGCTAGCGTAATGAATAGCATTATGTGTGATTAATTTAAAAAATGTTAACTGTTCTACTTACTGTTGTTTTTATCCTCTTTTAATTGATTTTTTTTTCATACAGCAAATAATTTTTTCAAATCATCATTAATGACTAATGCTGGTCAAGGTAAGGAGCAACATACGCCAAATCATCCTGCCAAAAATCCTTTGGGATGTTGTTTCTCTCCGGATATCACACCATTCAGTAACATCAGTAATGGTAAATCCCAATATATGAATTGATATACATTCATTGTTAATTTAAATATCCTTATACTGTTAATTGTTCGAAGCTGTTTGTAAAATTAAATAGTATAATTATAATGTAATTCATGTTTAATATCAATTTGTAATTAATTGATTAGGTGTAATTAATTGATTACATTGTACTTAATCATATATAGTTTTACATTTCTATTGTATTTAAGTTAGAATGTGGATCATTGTGTACATAATTCTATTCGTTTACGTATTAAAGTTGTGCAATTGAATTTTTTTTTTTTTGTGATGTGTATTGAATTGTTTCGAGTTATAATTATTGGAATTAATTCTTAAGTTAATGGTATATTTTAAATCACATCAAATCATTTCGGTTACTCATCTTTTATGAATAATGCTGCTCAAGATCAAGACCAACGTACGACAGCTAATCCTTACACAATTCCCCACCGAGGATGTTTCTCTGAATATATCACACCATCGAGTAACATCACTACCGGTAAATGCCCGGTGTTGAATTGCTATACAATCATTGTGAATTTAATTATAATGTAACTCATTGTACATATAAGCATGTGTGGAATTGTAATCTCACTATTTTTTGCCTTATATATGATTTATTTTTTAAAAATAAATTTTTAATTTTTTGTTGAAATAGTTAAATTTGTTTTGATATGTGTAATTAATTAAATAGATTTTAGTTAGTGAATTACACTCTTTTCTCTTTTATTTCTATTTATTTACAGTGCATATATTATTGTGGACCATGGTCTACCATGTGATTTTTCCACTAAAATATAATAATATTTTTACAATTACATTACTATTTCATATTCTAGGTTAGCATAAATTATAATGTTACGTGTATTTAATTTATAATAGTAAGAATTCTATCCTTTTTATATATTCATTGTTAATTTAAATATCGTTATACTGTTATTTGTTCGAAGCTTTTTGTAAAATTAAATGGTATAATTATAATGTAATTCATGTTTAATATCAATTTGTAATTAATTGATTAGATGTAATTAATTGATTACATTGTACTTAATCATATATAGTTTTTGTCGTACTTGAATTGTATTTAAGTTAGAATGTGGACCATCGTCTACATAATTATATTCAATTACGTATTAAAGTTGTGCAAGTGATTTTTTTTTTTTTTGTTATGTGTACTGAATTGTTTCGAGTTATAATTATTGGAATTAGTTCTTAATTTGATGGTATATTTTAAATCACAGCAAATCATTTCGGTGGCTCATCTTGTACGAATAATACTGCTCAAGATCAAGACCAACGTACGACAGCTAATCCTTACACAAATCCCCAGCGAGGATGTTTCTCTGAATATATCACACCATTGAGTAACATCACTACCGGTAAATGCCCTAAGCTGAATTGCTATAGACTCATTGTGAATTTAATTATAATGTAACTCATGGTACATATAAGTATGTGTGGATTTTTGGCTGATATATGATTTATTTTGGAATCTCAATTTCTAATTTTTTGTTAAAATAGTTTCATTTGTTTTGATATGTGTAATTAATTCCATAGATTCTACTTAGTGAAATACACTTTTTTCTCTTTTATTTCTATTAATGGTGAACATATTATTGTGGACCATGGTCTACCATGTGATTTTTCCACTAAAATATAATAATACTTATACAGTTAAATTACTATTTCATATTCTAGGTTACCATAAGTTATAATGTTAGGTGTATTTAATTTATAGTATTAAGAATTCTATCCTTTTTATGTTACTACGTGCTACCAAATTATTTTTTTTACAGTACCATAAAATGTAGTGGTTTCAATTATTTGTCACTTTAAATATTGTTATTCTTTAAATTTGTCTAATATTATGTATGTGTACAGTACGGCAATCCAATACACAAATAGGAGATGAATTTGCAATTCGTAAACCATTAGATAAATATGCAATTGTCGAAGACCAGGTAACAACCAGAGACTTGCTACCTGCCTTTGAAGATGAAAGTAACAATGCGGTGAGCGATGTCCCAAATCAGAACATAGCTGGTACTAAAATACTACCCTGTGGTGTTTCAAACAAATATAAGTAAAGTACATATGGTCAGTCTTTCAATATTAAAAATAATTTTTAAATGTTTTTTAATTTCAGATGCAAATTTATCGGGTGACGCTGTAAGGCAGACCTCGGGAATTGGGACATCATCTGGTCCACAAAATGGTATGTATGTTTGTTTGTTTTATATATACAGCAAATATAAATCAGTATTTAAATTTGTATATATTTGGTTTCAGGTCAATACTGCGATTTTGGTGATGCAACAAATCAGTGCGTACATTGTGGGGCTATGTTTTGGTTTGAAGAAAGGAAGAAAAATTTGTCAACAAAAGCATCGCCACTGTTTATGTTGTGTTGCAACAATGGGAAGATCAAATTGCCGGATAATAAGTTGCCACCAAAAGGTATATTTGATCTCTTTTTCGGCAATGACGAATTATCAAAAGAATTTTTACACAACATTAGGACCTACAACAACATGTTCTGCTTCACATCCATGGGTGGAAAAATTGACAAGAACGTGAACAAGGGTGAGCACCTCCAATTTTTTCGATTAAGTGGTCAAAACTACCACCTAATGGGCACTTTACTTCCAGAACAAGGCAAAGAACCTCATTTTGCCCAGTTATACATATACGACACGGCAAATGAAAGGAACAACGGTATAAATGCTGGTGAGGTAAAGAAGTTTCCGTAATTACACATTTGAATACTATTTTTTATCTAAATAAATATCAATTCCAAGTATATGTTGTTGTAGGGGTATTGGTGACCAAGATGACATTCATGTAGAAATATGAATGTCATTCAGAAAGACCTGGATGAAAATAATGTCTTGGTTAAGTCTTTTCGCATGGCTATGTCTGAGTTGGATATTAATCCATGCGCAAAGTAAAAATAAAGTTGTTGGAAAACGAACTAGAGATGCTAGGACATATAATCTGCCTCAAGTGTCTGAAGTAGCAGCTTTAATCGTTGGCGATCTGGATACCAGTATTGAAGAGCGTGATATTATTGTTCAATCGAAGGGTGGCCAACTACAGAGGATTACTGAATTAAATCCTTCATACTTACCACTGCAATACCCTATTCTGTTTCCATATGGCGAAGATGGTTATCGCGGAGGACATTGCATTCGCCGACGTAGTCGGCAGGCGCTCTTCTGGTGGTAGACAAAGGATTAGCCCCAGGGAGTTTTTTTGCTACCGCATACAATCTAGACAGTCAGCTCCAAGTACCATATTATTTGCAAAGCGGTTGTTCCAACAATTCGTTGTAGATGGCTACACAATGGTTGAGTCTGGAAGACTAATTTATATAAGGACACACCAAAAAAGCCTAAGGTGTGAGAGTTACAGTGGACTGACTGATGCTTTGACGAGGGGTGATTTAAGCCCTGCAGCCCAAGGTCGTAGAAAATACTACCTTCGAGTTTTACGGGTGGTGCTAGATATATGATACAAAACTACCAAGATGCAATGACAATATGTAGATGGATTGGATACCCAGATTTATTTATAACCTTTACATGCAATCCGAAGTGGCCTGAGGTGCAACGGTTTTTAAAAGATCAAAGGTTGAAGCCAGAAGACGGCCGGACATAATTTGCCGCTTATTTAAGATTAAGTTGGATGCTTGATGGCTGATGTCGAAAGAATCAACTATTTGGCCCTGTTGCGGAGGTAATATTTTGTTATTGTATTTTAAATCAATTAATCTAAATAAATTTTATGTAATTTGCTTAACCTTATTATGTTTATTTGTATGTTTTACAGTCATATATACAATTGAGTTTCAAAAGCGAGGTCTTCCGCATGCTCATATATTGCTTTTTCTGGAGAAAAGTAAAGAAGTTAGGCAAGTTCTCACTCTAGACAACATAATTTCAGCAGAGATTCCCGATGAAAAGAATGATGCTGAGTATTACCAGGCGGGTAGAGGAATTTATGATGCATGGTCCATGTGGAAAAGCCAGGACAAATTCTCCATGCATGGTAAATGCACGATGCTCTAAACATTTTCCTAAGAGATTTGTTGATAGTTCTACGTTTGATGACGATGGTTACCCGGTATATAGAAGGAGAGACAATGGCAGTGTAGTTACAAAGAACGGGATCGCCTTGGACAACAGGTATGTGGTACCGCACAATAGATATTTATTGCTCAAGTACAAGGCTCATATAAAATGTCGAGTGTGCAACCAATCAAGGTCAATAAAGTACCTGTTCAAGTATGTTAACAAGGGTCATGATCGAGTAACAGCCGAATTTTACAAAACAGGCAATGATGACGAGAATGGCAAAGCAGTAGATGAGATAAATATGTACTATGACTGTAGTACATATCCCCGTGTGAAGCGGTCTGGCGTCTGTTTGGGTTTGATATACAACTTCGTGCGCCTTCGTAGAGAGGTTAAGCTTTCACCTTCCTAATCAACAGAGTGTGATATTTGCAGATGATGATGCAGTTGAGAACATTGTGAATAGACCTACGATAGCACAGAGCATGTTCTTAGAATGGTTCGAAGCTAA